>NW_026777518.1:0-282567 GCF_028023285.1 Balaenoptera ricei
CAATGGAATATCACTCAGCCATGAAATCAATGTCATAAGGCTAGTAGCAGCATGATGAGTGGCTTTAGCTACGACGATTCTAAGTGAAATAAGTCACACAGAAAAAGACACTTATCATAAGCTATCACTTATAGAGGGAATGTAAAAACCGCTACACTTGAACTGAATTACAAAACAGAACAGAGTCACACGTTTAGAAAACACACTATGGCTGCTTAACGGGAAAGGTGGGGTGGGGTGATGCATAAAACAAGGGTTTCAAATGAGCTGAGATACCGTTCCATAAACCCAATATGTAATAGAAAGACCTACTCCTTGCTCAGTGAACTGGACTCAACACCCCCTATTCACCACACAAGAATATATCTGACTAGTAAGAATCTTAAAACCTATGTATTGATATCTCTCTGGAAGTGAGTCAAGTGGCTGTAAAGCGGCAGAAACACAGCCGTGAAAAGCAGCTAAACCCCATTATAAAAATAAATTACTTCGAAAAACCCATGAAACAAAGACAGTGAAAGAGAGAGAAATTCTTAAAAAATTCGTTCAGGGGCTGTGATGCAACCTGGATTGACCATATCTAGACCCACAGCTGGAGGAGACATAAGGGTGGACACTCTCGGGGCTGAGAGGTTTGGTGAGGTTGGGGGAGCAAACGCAGAGCCTTTAAAGTAATACTGCCTGTTACCCATCCCATGGGTCCCAAATCTCCAGGTTCAAGGGCATCTTCCTACCTCGAAAACATGCATGAGAAACCCAGAAGGTGGTACACCGTGTGATCGGGAAAGGTTTCTAAAACGCACCTCATTTCTCATCTCCTTGTGCTCGGATTCGCCATTCCAGCCACTTTACTAGCAATCTCCCTCCTTGGAGAATCAGCACCTTTAACCTCCCGTTCCGTACAGCTTGCAATTTGTCCTGAGGATGAACGGGAAGAGGGGGAGCCAATGAGAGACTAGCTCTAGGTGTTGGGACAGGCACAGGTCACTCTATTTTCCCATCAGGAAGAAGAATTAACCACAGGCTCAGCCTGCCGCCCGGAAGCAGAATAGGGCCTGAGGCAATCCTGCGCTTTTGCGGCCAGCTCCCAAAAAAGCGAGTTGAAAAATGGAGCTCAGGGGCACTGCAATTCACAAACCTGCAGAGTTATAAATGATAACTCTCGTCCACAAATATATTGAGGGAAGGCAACGAAGAGGATCTGAAAGCAAGGCAGAATTGCAGGAAACAGATTTCAGGAGGTCGATTCGAATCGCCTTTAAAGCACATGAAAAGCGGCAAAACGTCGACAATGATGCCCTTGGCCAAAAAGGGCGTATGCGTTTTTTCCTGAATATATTCAGGAAAAAACGCATACGCCCTTTTTGGCCAACCAAGCAACCTGGAAAGGCAAATCAGCGCTACAAAGAAGTCTCGCTTCCCATCGGTCAAAAGGGCCATGTGGAAAAAAGTGTCAAAACCAGAAATGCAGAACAGGCCACGGAGAAATGGGAGCCTTGCTACGCTGATGGGCGGGATGTAAATTGCCAACAGCCACTCTGGAGAAGTGTACGGTGTGTCCTGAAACATCGAAAAAACACAGCTTAGAGCGCATAGGGCACTTCCACTCATGGGCGTATAAATTGGGAAAAATAAAAATCAGCAAGACACAGGCACCCCAAAGTTTGGGGCTGCTCTGTTGACAAGAACCTCCACTTCGTGACACCTTAAATATCCCAGGAAAGAGAAAAATGGATAAAGAAGTGGTGGTCCTTATGTACAATGGAATATCACTCAGCCATGAAATCAATGTCATAAGGCTAGTAGCAGCATGATGAGTGGCTTTAGCTATGACGATTCTATGTGAAATAAGTCATACAGAAAAACACACTTATTATAAGCTATCACTTATAGAGGGAATGTAAAAACCGCTACACTTGAACTGAATTACAAAACAGAACAGAGTCACACGTTTAGAAAACACACTATGGCTGCTTAACGGGAAAGGTGGGGTGGGGTGATGCATAAAACAAGGGTTTCAAATGAGCTCAGATACCGTTCCATAAACCCAATATGTAATAGAAAGACCTACTCCTTGCTCAGTGAACTGGACTCAACACCCCCTATTCACCGCACAAGAATATATCTGACTAGTAAGAATCTTAAAACCTATGTATTGATATGTCTCTGGAAGTGAGTCAAGTGGCTGTAAAGCGGCAGAAACACAGCCGTGAAAAGCAGCTAAACCCCATTATAAAAATAAATTACTTTTAAAAACCCATGAAACAAAGACAGTGAAAGAGAGAGAAATTCTTAAAAAATTCGTTCAGGGGCTGTGATGCAACCTGGATTGACCATATCTAGACCCACAGCTGGAGGAGACATAAGGGTGGACACTCTCGGGGCTGAGAGGTTTGGTGAGGTTGGGGGAGCAAACGCAGAGCCTTTAAAGTAATACTGCCTGTTACCCATCCCATGGGTCCCAAATCTCCAGGTTCAAGGGCATCTTCCTACCTCGAAAACATGCATGAGAAACCCAGAAGGTGGTACACCGTGTGATCGGGAAAGGTTTCTAAAACGCACCTCATTTCTCATCTCCTTGTGCTCGGATTCGCCATTCCAGCCGCTTTACTAGCAATCTCCCTCCTTGGAGAATCAGCACCTTTAACCTCCCGTTCCGTACAGCTTGCAATTTGTCCTGAGGATGAACGGGAAGAGGGGGAGCCAATGAGAGACTAGCTCTAGGTGTTGGGACAGGCACAGGTCACTCTATTTTCCCATCAGGAAGAAGAATTAACCACAGGCTCAGCCTGCCGCCCGGAAGCAGAATAGGGCCTGAGGCAATCCTGCGCTTTTGCGGCCAGCTCCCAAAAAAGCGAGTTGAAAAATGGAGCTCAGGGGCACTGCAATTCACAAACCTGCAGAGTTATAAATGATAACTCTCGTCCACAAATATATTGAGGGAAGGCAACGAAGAGGATCTGAAAGCAAGGCAGAATTGCAGGAAACAGATTTCAGGAGGTCGATTCGAATCGCCTTTAAAGCACATGAAAAGCGGCAAAACGTCGACAATGATGCCCTTGGCCAAAAAGGGCGTATGCGTTTTTTCCTGAATATATTCAGGAAAAAACGCATACGCCCTTTTTGGCCAACCAAGCAACCTGGAAAGGCAAATCAGCGCTACAAAGAAGTCTCGCTTCCCATCGGTCAAAAGGGCCATGCGGAAAAAAGTGTCAAAACCAGAAATGCAGAACAGGCCATGGAGAAATGGGAGCCTTGCTACGCTGATGGGCGGGATGTAAATTGCCAAGAGCCACTCTGGAGAAGTGTACGGTGTGTCCTGAAACATCGAAAAAACACAGCTTAGAGCGCATAGGGCACTTCCACTCATGGGCGTATAAATTGGGAAAACTAAAAATCAGCAAGACACAGGCACCCGAAAGTTTAGGGCTGCTCTGTTGACAAGAACCTCCACTTCATGACACCTTAAATATCCCAGGAAAGAGAAAAATGGATAAAGAAGTGGTGGTCCTTATGTACAATGGAATATCACTCAGCCATGAAATCAATGTCATAAGGCTAGTAGCAGCATGATGAGTGGCTTTAGCTACGACGATTCTAAGTGAAATAAGTCACACAGAAAAAGACACTTATCATAAGCTATCACTTATAAAGGGAATGTAAAAACCGCTACACTTGAACTGAATTACAAAACAGAACAGAGTCACACGTTTAGAAAACACACTATGGCTGCTTAACGGGAAAGGTGGGGTGGGGTGATGCATAAAACAAGGGTTTCAAATGAGCTCAGATACCGTTCCATAAACCCAATATGTAATAGAAAGACCTACTCCTTGCTCAGTGAACTGGACTCAACACCCCGTATTCACCACACAAGAATATATCTGACTAGTAAGAATCTTAAAACCTATGTATTGATATCTCTCTGGAAGTGAGTCAAGTGGCTGTAAAGCGGCAGAAACACAGCCGTGAAAAGCAGCTAAACCCCATTATAAAAATAAATTACTTTTAAAAACCCATGAAACAAAGACAGTGAAAGAGAGAGAAATTCTTAAAAAATTCATTCAGGGGCTGTGATGCAACCTGGATTGACCATATCTAGACCCACAGCTGGAGGAGACATAAGGGTGGACACTCTCGGGGCTAAGAGGTTTGGTGAGGTTGGGGGAGCAAACGCAGAGCCTTTAAAGTAATACTGCCTGTTACCCATCCCATGGGTCCCAAATCTCCAGGTTCAAGGGCATCTTCCTACCTCGAAAACATGCATGAGAAACCCAGAAGGTGGTACACCGTGTGATCGGGAAAGGTTTCTAAAACGCACCTCATTTCTCATCTCCTTGTGCTCGGATTCGCCATTCCAGCCACTTTACTAGCAATCTCCCTCCTTGGAGAATCAGCACCTTTAACCTCCCGTTCCGTACAGCTTGCAATTTGTCCTGAGGATGAACGGGAAGAGGGGGAGCCAATGAGAGACTAGCTCTAGGTGTTGGGACAGGCACAGGTCACTCTATTTTCCCATCAGGAAGAAGAATTAACCACAGGCTCAGCCTGCCGCCCGGAAGCAGAATAGGGCCTGAGGCAATCCTGCGCTTTTGCGGCCAGCTCCCAAAAAAGCGAGTTGAAAAATGGAGCTCAGGGGCACTGCAATTCACAAACCTGCAGAGTTATAAATGATAACTCTCGTCCACAAATATATTGAGGGAAGGCAACGAAGAGGATCTGAAAGCAAGGCAGAATTGCAGGAAACAGATTTCAGGAGGTCGATTCGAATCGCCTTTAAAGCACATGAAAAGCGGCAAAACGTCGACAATGATGCCCTTGGCCAAAAAGGGCGTATGCGTTTTTTCCTGAATATATTCAGGAAAAAACGCATACGCCCTTTTTGGCCAACCAAGCAACCTGGAAAGGCAAATCAGCGCTACAAAGAAGTCTCGCTTCCCATCGGTCAAAAGGGCCATGTGGAAAAAAGTGTCAAAACCAGAAATGCAGAACAGGCCACGGAGAAATGGGAGCCTTGCTACGCTGATGGGCGGGATGTAAATTGCCAACAGCCACTCTGGAGAAGTGTACGGTGTGTCCTGAAACATCGAAAAAACACAGCTTAGAGCGCATAGGGCACTTCCACTCATGGGCGTATAAATTGGGAAAAATAAAAATCAGCAAGACACAGGCACCCCAAAGTTTGGGGCTGCTCTGTTGACAAGAACCTCCACTTCGTGACACCTTAAATATCCCAGGAAAGAGAAAAATGGATAAAGAAGTGGTGGTCCTTATGTACAATGGAATATCACTCAGCCATGAAATCAATGTCATAAGGCTAGTAGCAGCATGATGAGTGGCTTTAGCTATGACGATTCTATGTGAAATAAGTCATACAGAAAAACACACTTATTATAAGCTATCACTTATAGAGGGAATGTAAAAACCGCTACACTTGAACTGAATTACAAAACAGAACAGAGTCACACGTTTAGAAAACACACTATGGCTGCTTAACGGGAAAGGTGGGGTGGGGTGATGCATAAAACAAGGGTTTCAAATGAGCTCAGATACCGTTCCATAAACCCAATATGTAATAGAAAGACCTACTCCTTGCTCAGTGAACTGGACTCAACACCCCCTATTCACCGCACAAGAATATATCTGACTAGTAAGAATCTTAAAACGTATGTATTGATATCTCTCTGGAAGTGACTCAAGTGGCTGTAAAGCGGCAGAAACACAGCCGTGAAAAGCAGCTAAACCCCATTATAAAAATAAATTCCTTTTAAAAACCCGTGAAACAAAGACAGTGAAAGAGAGAGAAATTCTTACACAATTCGTTCAGGGCCTGTGATGCAACCTGGATTGACCATATCTAGACCCACAGCTGGAGGAGACATAAGGGTGGACACTCTCGGGGCTGAGAGGTTTGGTGAGGTTGGGGGAGCAAACGCAGAGCCTTTAAAGTAATACTGCCTGTTACCCATCCCATGGGTCCCAAATCTCCAGGTTCAAGGGCATCTTCCTACCTCGAAAACATGCATGAGAAACCCAGAAGGTGGTACACCGTGTGATCGGGAAAGGTTTCTAAAACGCACCTCATTTCTCATCTCCTTGTGCTCGGGTTCGCCATTCCAGCCGCTTTACTAGCAATCTCCCTCCTTGGAGAATCAGCACCTTTAACCTCCCGTTCCGTACAGCTTGCAATTTGTCCTGAGGATGAACGGGAAGAGGGGGAGCCAATGAGAGACTAGCTCTAGGTGTTGGGACAGGCACAGGTCACTCTATTTTCCCATCAGGAAGAAGAATTAACCACAGGCTCAGCCTGCCGCCCGGAAGCAGAATAGGGCCTGAGGCAATCCTGCGCTTTTGTGGCCAGCTCCCAAAAAAGCGAGTTGAAAAATGGAGCTCAGGGGCACTGCAATTCACAAACCTGCAGAGTTATAAATGATAACTCTCGTCCACAAATATATTGAGGGAAGGCAACGAAGAGGATCTGAAAGCAAGGCAGAATTGCAGGAAACAGATTTCAGGAGGTCGATTCGAATCGCCTTTAAAGCACATGAAAAGCGGCAAAATGTCGACAATGATGCCCTTGGCCAAAAAGGGCGTATGCGTTTTTTCCTGAATATATTCAGGAAAAAACGCATACGCCCTTTTTGGCCAACCAAGCAACCTGGAAAGGCAAATCAGCGCTACAAAGAAGTCTCGCTTCCCATCGGTCAAAAGGGCCATGCGGAAAAAAGTGTCAAAACCAGAAATGCAGAATAGGCCATGGAGAAATGGGAGCCTTGCTACGCTGATGGGCGGGATGTAAATTGCCAACAGCCACTCTGGAGAAGTGTACGGTGTGTCCTGAAACATCGAAAAAACACAGCTTAGAGCGCATAGGGCACTTCCACTCATGGGCGTATAAATTGGGAAAACTAAAAATCAGCAAGACACAGGCACCCGAAAGTTTAGGGCTGCTCTGTTGACAAGAACCTCCACTTCATGACACCTTAAATATCCCAGGAAAGAGAAAAATGGATAAAGAAGTGGTGGTCCTTATGTACAATGGAATATCTCTCAGCCATGAAATCAATGTCATAAGGCTAGTAGCAGCATGATGAGTGGCTTTAGCTACGACGATTCTAAGTGAAATAAGTCACACAGAAAAAGACACTTATCATAAGCTATCACTTATAAAGGGAATGTAAAAACCGCTACACTTGAACTGAATTACAAAACAGAACAGAGTCACACGTTTACAAAACACACTATGGCTGCTTAACGGGAAAGGTGGGGTGGGGTGATGCATAAAACAAGGGTTTCAAATGAGCTCAGATACCGTTCCATAAACCCAATATGTAATAGAAAGACCTACTCCTTGCTCAGTGAACTGGACTCAACACCCCCTATTCACCGCACAAGAATATATCTGACTAGTAAGAATCTTAAAACCTATGTATTGATATGTCTCTGGAAGTGAGTCAAGTGGCTGTAAAGCGGCAGAAACACAGCCGTGAAAAGCAGCTAAACCCCATTATAAAAATAAATTACTTTTAAAAACCCATGAAACAAAGACAGTGAAAGAGAGAGAAATTCTTAAAAAATTCGTTCAGGGGCTGTGATGCAACCTGGATTGACCATATCTAGACCCACAGCTGGAGGAGACATAAGGGTGGACACTCTCGGGGCTGAGAGGTTTGGTGAGGTTGGGGGAGCAAACGCAGAGCCTTTAAAGTAATACTGCCTGTTACCCATCCCATGGGTCCCAAATCTCCAGGTTCAAGGGCATCTTCCTACCTCGAAAACATGCATGAGAAACCCAGAAGGTGGTACACCGTGTGATCGGGAAAGGTTTCTAAAACGCACCTCATTTCTCATCTCCTTGTGCTCGGGTTCGCCATTCCAGCCGCTTTACTAGCAATCTCCCTCCTTGGAGAATCAGCACCTTTAACCTCCCGTTCCGTACAGCTTGCAATTTGTCCTGAGGATGAACGGGAAGAGGGGGAGCCAATGAGAGACTAGCTCTAGGTGTTGGGACAGGCACAGGTCACTCTATTTTCCCATCAGGAAGAAGAATTAACCACAGGCTCAGCCTGCCGCCCGGAAGCAGAATAGGGCCTGAGGCAATCCTGCGCTTTTGCGGCCAGCTCCCAAAAAAGCGAGTTGAAAAATGGAGCTCAGGGGCACTGCAATTCACAAACCTGCAGAGTTATAAATGATAACTCTCGTCCACAAATATATTGAGGGAAGGCAACGAAGAGGATCTGAAAGCAAGGCAGAATTGCAGGAAACAGATTTCAGGAGGTCGATTCGAATCGCCTTTAAAGCACATGAAAAGCGGCAAAACGTCGACAATGATGCCCTTGGCCAAAAAGGGCGTATGCGTTTTTTCCTGAATATATTCAGGAAAAACGCATACGCCCTTTTTGGCCAACCAAGCAACCTGGAAAGGCAAATCAGCGCTACAAAGAAGTCTCGCTTCCCATCGGTCAAAAGGGCCATGCGGAAAAAAGTGTCAAAACCAGAAATGCAGAACAGGCCATGGAGAAATGGGAGCCTTGCTATGCTGATGGGCGGGATGTAAATTGCCAAGAGCCACTCTGGAGAAGTGTACGGTGTGTCCTGAAACATCGAAAAAACACAGCTTAGAGCGCATAGGGCACTTCCACTCATGGGCGTATAAATTGGGAAAACTAAAAATCAGCAAGACACAGGCACCCGAAAGTTTAGGGCTGCTCTGTTGACAAGAACCTCCACTTCATGACACCTTAAATATCCCAGGAAAGAGAAAAATGGATAAAGAAGTGGTGGTCCTTATGTACAATGGAATATCACTCAGCCATGAAATCAATGTCATAAGGCTAGTAGCAGCATGATGAGTGGCTTTAGCTACGACGATTCTAAGTGAAATAAGTCACACAGAAAAAGACACTTATCATAAGCTATCACTTATAGAGGGAATGTAAAAACCGCTACACTTGAACTGAATTACAAAACAGAACAGAGTCACACGTTTAGAAAACACACTATGGCTGCTTAACGGGAAAGGTGGGGTGGGGTGATGCATAAAACAAGGGTTTCAAATGAGCTGAGATACCGTTCCATAAACCCAATATGTAATAGAAAGACCTACTCCTTGCTCAGTGAACTGGACTCAACACCCCCTATTCACCACACAAGAATATATCTGACTAGTAAGAATCTTAAAACCTATGTATTGATATCTCTCTGGAAGTGAGTCAAGTGGCTGTAAAGCGGCAGAAACACAGCCGTGAAAAGCAGCTAAACCCCATTATAAAAATAAATTACTTTTAAAAACCCATGAAACAAAGACAGTGAAAGAGAGAGAAATTCTTAAAAAATTCGTTCAGGGGCTGTGATGCAACCTGGATTGACCATATCTAGACCCACAGCTGGAGGAGACATAAGGGTGGACACTCTCGGGGCTGAGAGGTTTGGTGAGGTTGGGGGAGCAAACGCAGAGCCTTTAAAGTAATACTGCCTGTTACCCATCCCATGGGTCCCAAATCTCCAGGTTCAAGGGCATCTTCCTACCTCGAAAACATGCATGAGAAACCCAGAAGGTGGTACACCGTGTGATCGGGAAAGGTTTCTAAAACGCACCTCATTTCTCATCTCCTTGTGCTCGGATTCGCCATTCCAGCCACTTTACTAGCAATCTCCCTCCTTGGAGAATCAGCACCTTTAACCTCCCGTTCCGTACAGCTTGCAATTTGTCCTGAGGATGAACGGGAAGAGGGGGAGCCAATGAGAGACTAGCTCTAGGTGTTGGGACAGGCACAGGTCACTCTATTTTCCCATCAGGAAGAAGAATTAACCACAGGCTCAGCCTGCCGCCCGGAAGCAGAATAGGGCCTGAGGCAATCCTGCGCTTTTGCGGCCAGCTCCCAAAAAAGCGAGTTGAAAAATGGAGCTCAGGGGCACTGCAATTCACAAACCTGCAGAGTTATAAATGATAACTCTCGTCCACAAATATATTGAGGGAAGGCAACGAAGAGGATCTGAAAGCAAGGCAGAATTGCAGGAAACAGATTTCAGGAGGTCGATTCGAATCGCCTTTAAAGCACATGAAAAGCGGCAAAACGTCGACAATGATGCCCTTGGCCAAAAAGGGCGTATGCGTTTTTTCCTGAATATATTCAGGAAAAAACGCATACGCCCTTTTTGGCCAACCAAGCAACCTGGAAAGGCAAATCAGCGCTACAAAGAAGTCTCGCTTCCCATCGGTCAAAAGGGCCATGTGGAAAAAAGTGTCAAAACCAGAAATGCAGAACAGGCCACGGAGAAATGGGAGCCTTGCTACGCTGATGGGCGGGATGTAAATTGCCAACAGCCACTCTGGAGAAGTGTACGGTGTGTCCTGAAACATCGAAAAAACACAGCTTAGAGCGCATAGGGCACTTCCACTCATGGGCGTATAAATTGGGAAAAATAAAAATCAGCAAGACACAGGCACCCCAAAGTTTGGGGCTGCTCTGTTGACAAGAACCTCCACTTCGTGACACCTTAAATATCCCAGGAAAGAGAAAAATGGATAAAGAAGTGGTGGTCCTTATGTACAATGGAATATCACTCAGCCATGAAATCAATGTCATAAGGCTAGTAGCAGCATGATGAGTGGCTTTAGCTATGACGATTCTATGTGAAATAAGTCATACAGAAAAACACACTTATTATAAGCTATCACTTATAGAGGGAATGTAAAAACCGCTACACTTGAACTGAATTACAAGACAGAACAGAGTCACACGTTTAGAAAACACATTATGGCTTCTTAACGGGAAAGGTGGGGTGGGGTGATGCATAAAACAAGGGTTTCAAATGAGCTCAGATACCGTTCCATAAACCCAATATGTAATAGAAAGACCTACTCCTTGCTCTGTGAACTGGACTCAACACCCCCTATTCACCGCACAAGAATATATCTGACTAGTAAGAATCTTAAAACCTATGTATTGATATCTCTCTGGAAGTGAGTCAAGTGGCTGTAAAGCGGCAGAAACACAGCCGTGAAAAGCAGCTAAACCCCATTATAAAAATAAATTACTTTTAAAAACCCATGAAACAAAGACAGTGAAAGAGAGAGAAATTCTTAAAAAATTCATTCAGGGGCTGTGATGCAACCTGGATTGACCATATCTAGACCCACAGCTGGAGGAGACATAAGGGTGGACACTCTCGGGGCTAAGAGGTTTGGTGAGGTTGGGGGAGCAAACGCAGAGCCTTTAAAGTAATACTGCCTGTTACCCATCCCATGGGTCCCAAATCTCCAGGTTCAAGGGCATCTTCCTACCTCGAAAACATGCATGAGAAACCCAGAAGGTGGTACACCGTGTGATCGGGAAAGGTTTCTAAAACGCACCTCATTTCTCATCTCCTTGTGCTCGGATTCGCCATTCCAGCCACTTTACTAGCAATCTCCCTCCTTGGAGAATCAGCACCTTTAACCTCCCGTTCCGTACAGCTTGCAATTTGTCCTGAGGATGAACGGGAAGAGGGGGAGCCAATGAGAGACTAGCTCTAGGTGTTGGGACAGGCACAGGTCACTCTATTTTCCCATCAGGAAGAAGAATTAACCACAGGCTCAGCCTGCCGCCCGGAAGCAGAATAGGGCCTGAGGCAATCCTGCGCTTTTGCGGCCAGCTCCCAAAAAAGCGAGTTGAAAAATGGAGCTCAGGGGCACTGCAATTCACAAACCTGCAGAGTTATAAATGATAACTCTCGTCCACAAATATATTGAGGGAAGGCAACGAAGAGGATCTGAAAGCAAGGCAGAATTGCAGGAAACAGATTTCAGGAGGTCGATTCGAATCGCCTTTAAAGCACATGAAAAGCGGCAAAACGTCGACAATGATGCCCTTGGCCAAAAAGGGCGTATGCGTTTTTTCCTGAATATATTCAGGAAAAAACGCATACGCCCTTTTTGGCCAACCAAGCAACCTGGAAAGGCAAATCAGCGCTACAAAGAAGTCTCGCTTCCCATCGGTCAAAAGGGCCATGTGGAAAAAAGTGTCAAAACCAGAAATGCAGAACAGGCCATGGAGAAATGGGAGCCTTGCTACGCTGATGGGCGGGATGTAAATTGCCAACAGCCACTCTGGAGAAGTGTACGGTGTGTCCTGAAACATCGAAAAAACACAGCTTAGAGCGCATAGGGCACTTCCACTCATGGGCGTATAAATTGGGAAAACTAAAAATCAGCAAGACACAGGCACCCGAAAGTTTAGGGCTGCTCTGTTGACAAGAACCTCCACTTCATGACACCTTAAATATCCCAGGAAAGAGAAAAATGGATAAAGAAGTGGTGGTCCTTATGTACAATGGAATATCACTCAGCCATGAAATCAATGTCATAAGGCTAGTAGCAGCATGATGAGTGGCTTTAGCTATGACGATTCTATGTGAAATAAGTCATACAGAAAAACACACTTATTATAAGCTATCACTTATAGAGGGAATGTAAAAACCGCTACACTTGAACTGAATTACAAAACAGAACAGAGTCACACGTTTAGAAAACACACTATGGCTGCTTAACGGGAAAGGTGGGGTGGGGTGATGCATAAAACAAGGGTTTCAAATGAGCTCAGATACCGTTCCATAAACCCAATATGTAATAGAAAGACCTACTCCTTGCTCAGTGAACTGGACTCAACACCCCCTATTCACCGCACAAGAATATATCTGACTAGTAAGAATCTTAAAACGTATGTATTGATATCTCTCTGGAAGTGACTCAAGTGGCTGTAAAGCGGCAGAAACACAGCCGTGAAAAGCAGCTAAACCCCATTATAAAAATAAATTCCTTTTAAAAACCCGTGAAACAAAGACAGTGAAAGAGAGAGAAATTCTTACAAAATTCGTTCAGGGCCTGTGATGCAACCTGGATTGACCATATCTAGACCCACAGCTGGAGGAGACATAAGGGTGGACACTCTCGGGGCTGAGAGGTTTGGTGAGGTTGGGGGAGCAAACGCAGAGCCTTTAAAGTAATACTGCCTGTTACCCATCCCATGGGTCCCAAATCTCCAGGTTCAAGGGCATCTTCCTACCTCGAAAACATGCATGAGAAACCCAGAAGGTGGTACACCGTGTGATCGGGAAAGGTTTCTAAAACGCACCTCATTTCTCATCTCCTTGTGCTCGGGTTCGCCATTCCAGCCGCTTTACTAGCAATCTCCCTCCTTGGAGAATCAGCACCTTTAACCTCCCGTTCCGTACAGCTTGCAATTTGTCCTGAGGATGAACGGGAAGAGGGGGAGCCAATGAGAGACTAGCTCTAGGTGTTGGGACAGGCACAGGTCACTCTATTTTCCCATCAGGAAGAAGAATTAACCACAGGCTCAGCCTGCCGCCCGGAAGCAGAATAGGGCCTGAGGCAATCCTGCGCTTTTGTGGCCAGCTCCCAAAAAAGCGAGTTGAAAAATGGAGCTCAGGGGCACTGCAATTCACAAACCTGCAGAGTTATAAATGATAACTCTCGTCCACAAATATATTGAGGGAAGGCAACGAAGAGGATCTGAAAGCAAGGCAGAATTGCAGGAAACAGATTTCAGGAGGTCGATTCGAATCGCCTTTAAAGCACATGAAAAGCGGCAAAACGTCGACAATGATGCCCTTGGCCAAAAAGGGCGTATGCGTTTTTTCCTGAATATATTCAGGAAAAAACGCATACGCCCTTTTTGGCCAACCAAGCAACCTGGAAAGGCAAATCAGCGCTACAAAGAAGTCTCGCTTCCCATCGGTCAAAAGGGCCATGCGGAAAAAAGTGTCAAAACCAGAAATGCAGAATAGGCCATGGAGAAATGGGAGCCTTGCTACGCTGATGGGCGGGATGTAAATTGCCAACAGCCACTCTGGAGAAGTGTACGGTGTGTCCTGAAACATCGAAAAAACACAGCTTAGAGCGCATAGGGCACTTCCACTCATGGGCGTATAAATTGGGAAAACTAAAAATCAGCAAGACACAGGCACCCGAAAGTTTAGGGCTGCTCTGTTGACAAGAACCTCCACTTCATGACACCTTAAATATCCCAGGAAAGAGAAAAATGGATAAAGAAGTGGTGGTCCTTATGTACAATGGAATATCACTCAGCCATGAAATCAATGTCATAAGGCTAGTAGCAGCATGATGAGTGGCTTTAGCTACGACGATTCTAAGTGAAATAAGTCACACAGAAAAAGACACTTATCATAAGCTATCACTTATAAAGGGAATGTAAAAACCGCTACACTTGAACTGAATTACAAAACAGAACAGAGTCACACGTTTACAAAACACACTATGGCTGCTTAACGGGAAAGGTGGGGTGGGGTGATGCATAAAACAAGGGTTTCAAATGAGCTCAGATACCGTTCCATAAACCCAATATGTAATAGAAAGACCTACTCCTTGCTCAGTGAACTGGACTCAACACCCCCTATTCACCGCACAAGAATATATCTGACTAGTAAGAATCTTAAAACCTATGTATTGATATGTCTCTGGAAGTGAGTCAAGTGGCTGTAAAGCGGCAGAAACACAGCCGTGAAAAGCAGCTAAACCCCATTATAAAAATAAATTACTTTTAAAAACCCATGAAACAAAGACAGTGAAAGAGAGAGAAATTCTTAAAAAATTCGTTCAGGGGCTGTGATGCAACCTGGATTGACCATATCTAGACCCACAGCTGGAGGAGACATAAGGGTGGACACTCTCGGGGCTGAGAGGTTTGGTGAGGTTGGGGGAGCAAACGCAGAGCCTTTAAAGTAATACTGCCTGTTACCCATCCCATGGGTCCCAAATCTCCAGGTTCAAGGGCATCTTCCTACCTCGAAAACATGCATGAGAAACCCAGAAGGTGGTACACCGTGTGATCGGGAAAGGTTTCTAAAACGCACCTCATTTCTCATCTCCTTGTGCTCGGATTCGCCATTCCAGCCGCTTTACTAGCAATCTCCCTCCTTGGAGAATCAGCACCTTTAACCTCCCGTTCCGTACAGCTTGCAATTTGTCCTGAGGATGAACGGGAAGAGGGGGAGCCAATGAGAGACTAGCTCTAGGTGTTGGGACAGGCACAGGTCACTCTATTTTCCCATCAGGAAGAAGAATTAACCACAGGCTCAGCCTGCCGCCCGGAAGCAGAATAGGGCCTGAGGCAATCCTGCGCTTTTGCGGCCAGCTCCCAAAAAAGCGAGTTGAAAAATGGAGCTCAGGGGCACTGCAATTCACAAACCTGCAGAGTTATAAATGATAACTCTCGTCCACAAATATATTGAGGGAAGGCAACGAAGAGGATCTGAAAGCAAGGCAGAATTGCAGGAAACAGATTTCAGGAGGTCGATTCGAATCGCCTTTAAAGCACATGAAAAGCGGCAAAACGTCGACAATGATGCCCTTGGCCAAAAAGGGCGTATGCGTTTTTTCCTGAATATATTCAGGAAAAACGCATACGCCCTTTTTGGCCAACCAAGCAACCTGGAAAGGCAAATCAGCGCTACAAAGAAGTCTCGCTTCCCATCGGTCAAAAGGGCCATGCGGAAAAAAGTGTCAAAACCAGAAATGCAGAACAGGCCATGGAGAAATGGGAGCCTTGCTACGCTGATGGGCGGGATGTAAATTGCCAAGAGCCACTCTGGAGAAGTGTACGGTGTGTCCTGAAACATCGAAAAAACACAGCTTAGAGCGCATAGGGCACTTCCACTCATGGGCGTATAAATTGGGAAAACTAAAAATCAGCAAGACACAGGCACCCGAAAGTTTAGGGCTGCTCTGTTGACAAGAACCTCCACTTCATGACACCTTAAATATCCCAGGAAAGAGAAAAATGGATAAAGAAGTGGTGGTCCTTATGTACAATGGAATATCACTCAGCCATGAAATCAATGTCATAAGGCTAGTAGCAGCATGATGAGTGGCTTTAGCTACGACGATTCTAAGTGAAATAAGTCACACAGAAAAAGACACTTATCATAAGCTATCACTTATAGAGGGAATGTAAAAACCGCTACACTTGAACTGAATTACAAAACAGAACAGAGTCACACGTTTAGAAAACACACTATGGCTGCTTAACGGGAAAGGTGGGGTGGGGTGATGCATAAAACAAGGGTTTCAAATGAGCTGAGATACCGTTCCATAAACCCAATATGTAATAGAAAGACCTACTCCTTGCTCAGTGAACTGGACTCAACACCCCCTATTCACCACACAAGAATATATCTGACTAGTAAGAATCTTAAAACCTATGTATTGATATCTCTCTGGAAGTGAGTCAAGTGGCTGTAAAGCGGCAGAAACACAGCCGTGAAAAGCAGCTAAACCCCATTATAAAAATAAATTACTTTTAAAAACCCATGAAACAAAGACAGTGAAAGAGAGAGAAATTCTTAAAAAATTCGTTCAGGGGCTGTGATGCAACCTGGATTGACCATATCTAGACCCACAGCTGGAGGAGACATAAGGGTGGACACTCTCGGGGCTGAGAGGTTTGGTGAGGTTGGGGGAGCAAACGCAGAGCCTTTAAAGTAATACTGCCTGTTACCCATCCCATGGGTCCCAAATCTCCAGGTTCAAGGGCATCTTCCTACCTCGAAAACATGCATGAGAAACCCAGAAGGTGGTACACCGTGTGATCGGAAAAGGTTTCTAAAACGCACCTCATTTCTCATCTCCTTGTGCTCGGGTTCGCCATTCCAGCCGCTTTACTAGCAATCTCCCTCCTTGGAGAATCAGCACCTTTAACCTCCCGTTCCGTACAGCTTGCAATTTGTCCTGAGGATGAACGGGAAGAGGGGGAGCCAATGAGAGACTAGCTCTAGGTGTTGGGACAGGCACAGGTCACTCTATTTTCCCATCAGGAAGAAGAATTAACCACAGGCTCAGCCTGCCGCCCGGAAGCAGAATAGGGCCTGAGGCGATCCTGCGCTTTTGTGGCCAGCTCCCAAAAAAGCGAGTTGAAAAATGGAGCTCAGGGGCACTGCAATTCACAAACCTGCAGAGTTATAAATGATAACTCTCGTCCACAAATATATTGAGGGAAGGCAACGAAGAGGATCTGAAAGCAAGGCAGAATTGCAGGAAACAGATTTCAGGAGGTCGATTCGAATCGCCTTTAAAGCACATGAAAAGCGGCAAAACGTCGACAATGATGCCCCTGGCCAAAAAGGGCGTATGCGTTTTTTCCTGAATATATTCAGGAAAAAACGCATACGCCCTTTTTGGCCAACCAAGCAACCTGGAAAGGCAAATCAGCGCTACAAAGAAGTCTCGCTTCCCATCGGTCAAAAGGGCCATGCGGAAAAAAGTGTCAAAACCAGAAATGCAGAATAGGCCATGGAGAAATGGGAGCCTTGCTACGCTGATGGGCGGGATGTAAATTGCCAACAGCCACTCTGGAGAAGTGTACGGTGTGTCCTGAAACATCGAAAAAACACAGCTTAGAGCGCATAGGGCACTTCCACTCATGGGCGTATAAATTGGGAAAACTAAAAATCAGCAAGACACAGGCACCCGAAAGTTTAGGGCTGCTCTGTTGACAAGAACCTCCACTTCATGACACCTTAAATATCCCAGGAAAGAGAAAAATGGATAAAGAAGTGGTGGTCCTTATGTACAATGGAATATCACTCAGCCATGAAATCAATGTCATAAGGCTAGTAGCAGCATGATGAGTGGCTTTAGCTACGACGATTCTAAGTGAAATAAGTCACACAGAAAAAGACACTTATCATAAGCTATCACTTATAAAGGGTATGTAAAAACCGCTACACTTGAACTGAATTACAAAACAGAACAGAGTCACACGTTTACAAAACACACTATGGCTGCTTAACGGGAAAGGTGGGGTGGGGTGATGCATAAAACAAGGGTTTCAAATGAGCTCAGATACCGTTCCATAAACCCAATATGTAATAGAAAGACCTACTCCTTGCTCAGTGAACTGGACTCAACACCCCCTATTCACCGCACAAGAATATATCTGACTAGTAAGAATCTTAAAACCTATGTATTGATATCTCTCTGGAAGTGAGTCAAGTGGGTGTAAAGCGGCAGAAACACAGCCGTGAAAAGCAGCTAAACCCCATTATAAAAATAAATTCCTTTTAAAAACCCGTGAAACAAAGACAGTGAAAGAGAGAGAAATTCTTACAAAATTCGTTCAGGGGCTGTGATGCAACCTGGATTGACCATATCTAGACCCACAGCTGGATGAGACATAAGGGTGGACACTCTCGGGGCTGAGAGGTTTGGTGAGGTTGGGGGAGCAAACGCAGAGCCTTTAAAGTAATACTGCCTGTTACCCATTCCATGGGTCCCAAATCTCCAGGTTCAAGGGCATCTTCCTACCTCGAAAACATGCATGAGAAACCCAGAAGGTGGTACACCGTGTGATCGGGAAAGGTTTCTAAAACGCACCTCATTTCTCATCTCCTTGTGCTCGGGTTCGCCATTCCAGCCGCTTTACTAGCAATCTCCCTCCTTGGAGAATCAGCACCTTTAACCTCCCGTTCCGTACAGCTTGCAATTTGTCCTGAGGATGAACGGGAAGAGGGGGAGCCAATGAGAGACTAGCTCTAGGTGTTGGGACAGGCACAGGTCACTCTATTTTCCCATCAGGAAGAAGAATTAACCACAGGCTCAGCCTGCCGCCCGGAACCAGAATAGGGCCTGAGGCGATCCTGCGCTTTTGCGGCCAGCTCCCAAAAAAGCGAGTTGAAAAATGGAGCTCAGGGGCACTGCAATTCACAAACCTGCAGAGTTATAAATGATAACTCTCGTCCACAAATATATTGAGGGAAGGCAACGAAGAGGATCTGAAAGCAAGGCAGAATTGCAGGAAACAGATTTCAGGAGGTCGATTCGAATCGCCTTTAAAGCACATGAAAAGCGGCAAAACGTCGACAATGATGCCCTTGGCCAAAAAGGGCGTATGCGTTTTTTCCTGAATATATTCAGGAAAAAACGCATACGCCCTTTTTGGCCAACCAAGCAACCTGGAAAGGCAAATCAGCGCTACAAAGAAGTCTCGCTTCCCATCGGTCAAAAGGGCCATGCGGAAAAAAGTGTCAAAACCAGAAATGCAGAACAGGCCATGGAGAAATGGGAGCCTTGCTACGCTGATGGGCGGGATGTAAATTGCCAACAGCCACTCTGGAGAAGTGTACGGTGTGTCCTGAAACATCGAAAAAACACAGCTTAGAGCGCATAGGGCACTTCCACTCATGGGCGTATAAATTGGGAAAACTAAAAATCAGCAAGACACAGGCACCCGAAAGTTTAGGGCTGCTCTGTTGACAAGAACCTCCACTTCATGACACCTTAAATATCCCAGGAAAGAGAAAAATGGATAAAGAAGTGGTGGTCCTTATGTACAATGGAATATCACTCAGCCATGAAATCAATGTCATAAGGCTAGTAGCAGCATGATGAGTGGCTTTAGCTACGACGATTCTAAGTGAAATAAGTCACACAGAAAAAGACACTTATCATAAGCTATCACTTATAAAGGGAATGTAAAAACCGCTACACTTGAACTGAATTACAAAACAGAACAGAGTCACACGTTTAGAAAACACACTATGGCTGCTTAACGGGAAAGGTGGGGTGGGGTGATGCATAAAACAAGGGTTTCAAATGAGCTGAGATACCGTTCCATAAACCCAATATGTAATAGAAAGACCTACTCCTTGCTCAGTGAACTGGACTCAACACCCCCTATTCACCGCACAAGAATATATCTGACTAGTAAGAATCTTAAAACCTATGTATTGATATCTCTCTGGAAGTGAGTCAAGTGGCTGTAAAGCGGCAGAAACACAGCCGTGAAAAGCAGCTAAACCCCATTATAAAAATAAATTACTTTTAAAAACCCATGAAACAAAGACAGTGAAAGAGAGAGAAATTCTTAAAAAATTCGTTCAGGGGCTGTGATGCAACCTGGATTGACCATATCTAGACCCACAGCTGGAGGAGACATAAGGGTGGACACTCTCGGGGCTGAGAGGTTTGGTGAGGTTGGGGGAGCAAACGCAGAGCCTTTAAAGTAATACTGCCTGTTACCCATCCCATGGGTCCCAAATCTCCAGGTTCAAGGGCATCTTCCTACCTCGAAAACATGCATGAGAAACCCAGAAGGTGGTACACCGTGTGATCGGGAAAGGTTTCTTAAACGCACCTCATTTCTCATCTCCTTGTGCTCGGATTCGCCATTCCAGCCACTTTACTAGCAATCTCCCTCCTTGGAGAATCAGCACCTTTAACCTCCCGTTCCGTACAGCTTGCAATTTGTCCTGAGGATGAACGGGAAGAGGGGGAGCCAATGAGAGACTAGCTCTAGGTGTTGGGACAGGCACAGGTCACTCTATTTTCCCATCAGGAAGAAGAATTAACCACAGGCTCAGCCTGCCGCCCGGAAGCAGAATAGGGCCTGAGGCAATCCTGCGCTTTTGCGGCCAGCTCCCAAAAAAGCGAGTTGAAAAATGGAGCTCAGGGGCACTGCAATTCACAAACCTGCAGAGTTATAAATGATAACTCTCGTCCACAAATATATTGAGGGAAGGCAACGAAGAGGATCTGAAAGCAAGGCAGAATTGCAGGAAACAGATTTCAGGAGGTCGATTCGAATCGCCTTTAAAGCACATGAAAAGCGGCAAAACGTCGACAATGATGCCCTTGGCCAAAAAGGGCGTATGCGTTTTTTCCTGAATATATTCAGGAAAAAACGCATACGCCCTTTTTGGCCAACCAAGCAACCTGGAAAGGCAAATCAGCGCTACAAAGAAGTCTCGCTTCCCATCGGTCAAAAGGGCCATGCGGAAAAAAGTGTCAAAACCAGAAATGCAGGACAGGCCATGGAGAAATGGGAGCCTTGCTACGCTGATGGGCGGGATGTAAATTGCCAACAGCCACTCTGGAGAAGTGTACGGTGTGTCCTGAAACATCGAAAAAACACAGCTTAGAGCGCATAGGGCCCTTCCACTCATGGGCGTATAAATTGGGAAAACTAAAAATCAGCAAGACACAGGCACCCGAAAGTTTAGGGCTGCTCTGTTGACAAGAACCTCCACTTCATGACACCTTAAATATCCCAGGAAAGAGAAAAATGGATAAAGAAGTGGTGGTCCTTATGTACAATGGAATATCACTCAGCCATGAAATCAATGTCATAAGGCTAGTAGCAGCATGATGAGTGGCTTTAGCTACGACGATTCTAAGTGAAATAAGTCACACAGAAAAAGACACTTATCATAAGCTATCACTTATAGAGGGAATGTAAAAACCGCTACACTTGAATTGAATTACAAAACAGAACAGAGTCACACGTTTAGAAAACACACTATGGCTGCTTAACGGGAAAGGTGGGGTGGGGTGATGCATAAAACAAGGGTTTCAAATGAGCTGAGATACCGTTCCATAAACCCAATATGTAATAGAAAGACCTACTCCTTGCTCAGTGAACTGGACTCAACACCCCCTATTCACCGCACAAGAATATATCTGACTAGTAAGAATCTTAAAACCTATGTATTGATATCTCTCTGGAAGTGAGTCAAGTGGCTGTAAAGCCGCATAAACACAGCCGTGAAAAACAGCTAAACCCCATTATAAAAATAAATTACTTTTAAAAACCCGTGAAACAAAGACAGTGAAAGAGAGAGAAATTCTTACAAAATTCGTTCAGGGGCTGTGATGCAACCTGGATTGACCATATCTAGACCCACAGCTGGATGAGACATAAGGGTGGACACTCTCGGGGCTGAGAGGTTTGGTGAGGTTGGGGGAGCAAACGCAGAGCCTTTAAAGTAATACTGCCTGTTACCCATCCCATGGGTCCCAAATCTCCAGGTTCAAGGGCATCTTCCTACCTCGAAAACATGCATGAGAAACCCAGAAGGTGGTACACCGTGTGATCGGGAAAGGTTTCTAAAACGCACCTCATTTCTCATCTCCTTGTGCTCGGGTTCGCCATTCCAGCCGCTTTACTAGCAATCTCCCTCCTTGGAGAATCAGCACCTTTAACCTCCCGTTCCGTACAGCTTGCAATTTGTCCTGAGGATGAACGGGAAGAGGGGGAGCCAATGAGAGACTAGCTCTAGGTGTTGGGACAGGCACAGGTCACTCTATTTTCCCATCAGGAAGAAGAATTAACCACAGGCTCAGCCTGCCGCCCGGAACCAGAATAGGGCCTGAGGCGATCCTGCGCTTTTGCGGCCAGCTCCCAAAAAAGCGAGTTGAAAAATGGAGCTCAGGGGCACTGCAATTCACAAACCTGCAGAGTTATAAATGATAACTCTCGTCCACAAATATATTGAGGGAAGGCAACGAAGAGGATCTGAAAGCAAGGCAGAATTGCAGGAAACAGATTTCAGGAGGTCGATTCGAATCGCCTTTAAAGCACATGAAAAGCGGCAAAACGTCGACAATGATGCCCTTGGCCAAAAAGGGCGTATGCGTTTTTTCCTGAATATATTCAGGAAAAAACGCATACGCCCTTTTTGGCCAACCAAGCAACCTGGAAAGGCAAATCAGCGCTACAAAGAAGTCTCGCTTCCCATCGGTCAAAAGGGCCATGCGGAAAAAAGTGTCAAAACCAGAAATGCAGAATAGGCCATGGAGAAATGGGAGCCTTGCTACGCTGATGGGCGGGATGTAAATTGCCAACAGCCACTCTGGAGAAGTGTACGGTGTGTCCTGAAACATCGAAAAAACACAGCTTAGAGCGCATAGGGCACTTCCACTCATGGGCGTATAAATTGGGAAAACTAAAAATCAGCAAGACACAGGCACCCGAAAGTTTAGGGCTGCTCTGTTGACAAGAACCTCCACTTCATGACACCTTAAATATCCCAGGAAAGAGAAAAATGGATAAAGAAGTGGTGGTCCTTATGTACAATGGAATATCACTCAGCCATGAAATCAATGTCATAAGGCTAGTAGCAGCATGATGAGTGGCTTTAGCTACGACGATTCTAAGTGAAATAAGTCACACAGAAAAAGACACTTATCATAAGCTATCACTTATAAAGGGAATGTAAAAACCGCTACACTTGAACTGAATTACAAAACAGAACAGAGTCACACGTTTACAAAACACACTATGGCTGCTTAACGGGAAAGGTGGGGTGGGGTGATGCATAAAACAAGGGTTTCAAATGAGCTCAGATACCGTTCCATAAACCCAATATGTAATAGAAAGACCTACTCCTTGCTCAGTGAACTGGACTCAACACCCCCTATTCACCGCACAAGAATATATCTGACTAGTAAGAATCTTAAAACCTATGTATTGATATGTCTCTGGAAGTGAGTCAAGTGGCTGTAAAGCGGCAGAAACACAGCCGTGAAAAGCAGCTAAACCCCATTATAAAAATAAATTACTTTTAAAAACCCATGAAACAAAGACAGTGAAAGAGAGAGAAATTCTTAAAAAATTCGTTCAGGGGCTGTGATGCAACCTGGATTGACCATATCTAGACCCACAGCTGGAGGAGACATAAGGGTGGACACTCTCGGGGCTGAGAGGTTTGGTGAGGTTGGGGGAGCAAACGCAGAGCCTTTAAAGTAATACTGCCTGTTACCCATCCCATGGGTCCCAAATCTCCAGGTTCAAGGGCATCTTCCTACCTCGAAAACATGCATGAGAAACCCAGAAGGTGGTACACCGTGTGATCGGGAAAGGTTTCTAAAACGCACCTCATTTCTCATCTCCTTGTGCTCGGATTCGCCATTCCAGCCGCTTTACTAGCAATCTCCCTCCTTGGAGAATCAGCACCTTTAACCTCCCGTTCCGTACAGCTTGCAATTTGTCCTGAGGATGAACGGGAAGAGGGGGAGCCAATGAGAGACTAGCTCTAGGTGTTGGGACAGGCACAGGTCACTCTATTTTCCCATCAGGAAGAAGAATTAACCACAGGCTCAGCCTGCCGCCCGGAAGCAGAATAGGGCCTGAGGCAATCCTGCGCTTTTGCGGCCAGCTCCCAAAAAAGCGAGTTGAAAAATGGAGCTCAGGGGCACTGCAATTCACAAACCTGCAGAGTTATAAATGATAACTCTCGTCCACAAATATATTGAGGGAAGGCAACGAAGAGGATCTGAAAGCAAGGCAGAATTGCAGGAAACAGATTTCAGGAGGTCGATTCGAATCGCCTTTAAAGCACATGAAAAGCGGCAAAACGTCGACAATGATGCCCTTGGCCAAAAAGGGCGTATGCGTTTTTTCCTGAATATATTCAGGAAAAACGCATACGCCCTTTTTGGCCAACCAAGCAACCTGGAAAGGCAAATCAGCGCTACAAAGAAGTCTCGCTTCCCATCGGTCAAAAGGGCCATGCGGAAAAAAGTGTCAAAACCAGAAATGCAGAACAGGCCATGGAGAAATGGGAGCCTTGCTACGCTGATGGGCGGGATGTAAATTGCCAAGAGCCACTCTGGAGAAGTGTACGGTGTGTCCTGAAACATCGAAAAAACACAGCTTAGAGCGCATAGGGCACTTCCACTCATGGGCGTATAAATTGGGAAAACTAAAAATCAGCAAGACACAGGCACCCGAAAGTTTAGGGCTGCTCTGTTGACAAGAACCTCCACTTCATGACACCTTAAATATCCCAGGAAAGAGAAAAATGGATAAAGAAGTGGTGGTCCTTATGTACAATGGAATATCACTCAGCCATGAAATCAATGTCATAAGGCTAGTAGCAGCATGATGAGTGGCTTTAGCTACGACGATTCTAAGTGAAATAAGTCACACAGAAAAAGACACTTATCATAAGCTATCACTTATAGAGGGAATGTAAAAACCGCTACACTTGAACTGAATTACAAAACAGAACAGAGTCACACGTTTAGAAAACACACTATGGCTGCTTAACGGGAAAGGTGGGGTGGGGTGATGCATAAAACAAGGGTTTCAAATGAGCTGAGATACCGTTCCATAAACCCAATATGTAATAGAAAGACCTACTCCTTGCTCAGTGAACTGGACTCAACACCCCCTATTCACCACACAAGAATATATCTGACTAGTAAGAATCTTAAAACCTATGTATTGATATCTCTCTGGAAGTGAGTCAAGTGGCTGTAAAGCGGCAGAAACACAGCCGTGAAAAGCAGCTAAACCCCATTATAAAAATAAATTACTTTTAAAAACCCATGAAACAAAGACAGTGAAAGAGAGAGAAATTCTTAAAAAATTCGTTCAGGGGCTGTGATGCAACCTGGATTGACCATATCTAGACCCACAGCTGGAGGAGACATAAGGGTGGACACTCTCGGGGCTGAGAGGTTTGGTGAGGTTGGGGGAGCAAACGCAGAGCCTTTAAAGTAATACTGCCTGTTACCCATCCCATGGGTCCCAAATCTCCAGGTTCAAGGGCATCTTCCTACCTCGAAAACATGCATGAGAAACCCAGAAGGTGGTACACCGTGTGATCGGAAAAGGTTTCTAAAACGCACCTCATTTCTCATCTCCTTGTGCTCGGGTTCGCCATTCCAGCCGCTTTACTAGCAATCTCCCTCCTTGGAGAATCAGCACCTTTAACCTCCCGTTCCGTACAGCTTGCAATTTGTCCTGAGGATGAACGGGAAGAGGGGGAGCCAATGAGAGACTAGCTCTAGGTGTTGGGACAGGCACAGGTCACTCTATTTTCCCATCAGGAAGAAGAATTAACCACAGGCTCAGCCTGCCGCCCGGAAGCAGAATAGGGCCTGAGGCGATCCTGCGCTTTTGTGGCCAGCTCCCAAAAAAGCGAGTTGAAAAATGGAGCTCAGGGGCACTGCAATTCACAAACCTGCAGAGTTATAAATGATAACTCTCCTCCACAAATATATTGAGGGAAGGCAACGAAGAGGATCTGAAAGCAAGGCAGAATTGCAGGAAACAGATTTCAGGAGGTCGATTCGAATCGCCTTTAAAGCACATGAAAAGCGGCAAAACGTCGACAATGATGCCCCTGGCCAAAAAGGGCGTATGCGTTTTTTCCTGAATATATTCAGGAAAAAACGCATACGCCCTTTTTGGCCAACCAAGCAACCTGGAAAGGCAAATCAGCGCTACAAAGAAGTCTCGCTTCCCATCGGTCAAAAGGGCCATGCGGAAAAAAGTGTCAAAACCAGAAATGCAGAATAGGCCATGGAGAAATGGGAGCCTTGCTACGCTGATGGGCGGGATGTAAATTGCCAACAGCCACTCTGGAGAAGTGTACGGTGTGTCCTGAAACATCGAAAAAACACAGCTTAGAGCGCATAGGGCACTTCCACTCATGGGCGTATAAATTGGGAAAACTAAAAATCAGCAAGACACAGGCACCCGAAAGTTTAGGGCTGCTCTGTTGACAAGAACCTCCACTTCATGACACCTTAAATATCCCAGGAAAGAGAAAAATGGATAAAGAAGTGGTGGTCCTTATGTACAATGGAATATCACTCAGCCATGAAATCAATGTCATAAGGCTAGTAGCAGCATGATGAGTGGCTTTAGCTACGACGATTCTAAGTGAAATAAGTCACACAGAAAAAGACACTTATCATAAGCTATCACTTATAGAGGGAATGTAAAAACCGCTACACTTGAACTGAATTACAAAACAGAACAGAGTCACACGTTTACAAAACACACTATGGCTGCTTAACGGGAAAGGTGGGGTGGGGTGATGCATAAAACAAGGGTTTCAAATGAGCTCAGATACCGTTCCATAAACCCAATATGTAATAGAAAGACCTACTCCTTGCTCAGTGAACTGGACTCAACACCCCCTATTCACCGCACAAGAATATATCTGACTAGTAAGAATCTTAAAACCTATGTATTGATATCTCTCTGGAAGTGAGTCAAGTGGGTGTAAAGCGGCAGAAACACAGCCGTGAAAAGCAGCTAAACCCCATTATAAAAATAAATTCCTTTTAAAAACCCGTGAAACAAAGACAGTGAAAGAGAGAGAAATTCTTACAAAATTCGTTCAGGGGCTGTGATGCAACCTGGATTGACCATATCTAGACCCACAGCTGGATGAGACATAAGGGTGGACACTCTCGGGGCTGAGAGGTTTGGTGAGGTTGGGGGAGCAAACGCAGAGCCTTTAAAGTAATACTGCCTGTTACCCATTCCATGGGTCCCAAATCTCCAGGTTCAAGGGCATCTTCCTACCTCGAAAACATGCATGAGAAACCCAGAAGGTGGTACACCGTGTGATCGGGAAAGGTTTCTAAAACGCACTTCATTTCTCATCTCCTTGTGCTCGGGTTCGCCATTCCAGCCGCTTTACTAGCAATCTCCCTCCTTGGAGAATCAGCACCTTTAACCTCCCGTTCCGTACAGCTTGCAATTTGTCCTGAGGATGAACGGGAAGAGGGGGAGCCAATGAGAGACTAGCTCTAGGTGTTGGGACAGGCACAGGTCACTCTATTTTCCCATCAGGAAGAAGAATTAACCACAGGCTCAGCCTGCCGCCCGGAACCAGAATAGGGCCTGAGGCGATCCTGCGCTTTTGCGGCCAGCTCCCAAAAAAGCGAGTTGAAAAATGGAGCTCAGGGGCACTGCAATTCACAAACCTGCAGAGTTATAAATGATAACTCTCGTCCACAAATATATTGAGGGAAGGCAACGAAGAGGATCTGAAAGCAAGGCAGAATTGCAGGAAACAGATTTCAGGAGGTCGATTCGAATCGCCTTTAAAGCACATGAAAAGCGGCAAAACGTCGACAATGATGCCCTTGGCCAAAAAGGGCGTATGCGTTTTTTCCTGAATATATTCAGGAAAAAACGCATACGCCCTTTTTGGCCAACCAAGCAACCTGGAAAGGCAAATCAGCGCTACAAAGAAGTCTCGCTTCCCATCGGTCAAAAGGGCCATGCGGAAAAAAGTGTCAAAACCAGAAATGCAGAACAGGCCATGGAGAAATGGGAGCCTTGCTACGCTGATGGGCGGGATGTAAATTGCCAACAGCCACTCTGGAGAAGTGTACGGTGTGTCCTGAAACATCGAAAAAACACAGCTTAGAGCGCATAGGGCACTTCCACTCATGGGCGTATAAATTGGGAAAACTAAAAATCAGCAAGACACAGGCACCCGAAAGTTTAGGGCTGCTCTGTTGACAAGAACCTCCACTTCATGACACCTTAAATATCCCAGGAAAGAGAAAAATGGATAAAGAAGTGGTGGTCCTTATGTACAATGGAATATCACTCAGCCATGAAATCAATGTCATAAGGCTAGTAGCAGCATGATGAGTGGCTTTAGCTACGACGATTCTAAGTGAAATAAGTCACACAGAAAAAGACACTTATCATAAGCTATCACTTATAAAGGGAATGTAAAAACCGCTACACTTGAACTGAATTACAAAACAGAACAGAGTCACACGTTTAGAAAACACACTATGGCTGCTTAACGGGAAAGGTGGGGTGGGGTGATGCATAAAACAAGGGTTTCAAATGAGCTGAGATACCGTTCCATAAACCCAATATGTAATAGAAAGACCTACTCCTTGCTCAGTGAACTGGACTCAACACCCCCTATTCACCGCACAAGAATATATCTGACTAGTAAGAATCTTAAAACCTATGTATTGATATCTCTCTGGAAGTGAGTCAAGTGGCTGTAAAGCGGCAGAAACACAGCCGTGAAAAGCAGCTAAACCCCATTATAAAAATAAATTACTTTTAAAAACCCATGAAACAAAGACAGTGAAAGAGAGAGAAATTCTTAAAAAATTCGTTCAGGGGCTGTGATGCAACCTGGATTGACCATATCTAGACCCACAGCTGGAGGAGACATAAGGGTGGACACTCTCGGGGCTGAGAGGTTTGGTGAGGTTGGGGGAGCAAACGCAGAGCCTTTAAAGTAATACTGCCTGTTACCCATCCCATGGGTCCCAAATCTCCAGATTCAAGGGCATCTTCCTACCTCGAAAACATGCATGAGAAACCCAGAAGGTGGTACACCGTGTGATCGGGAAAGGTTTCTTAAACGCACCTCATTTCTCATCTCCTTGTGCTCGGATTCGCCATTCCAGCCACTTTACTAGCAATCTCCCTCCTTGGAGAATCAGCACCTTTAACCTCCCGTTCCGTACAGCTTGCAATTTGTCCTGAGGATGAACGGGAAGAGGGGGAGCCAATGAGAGACTAGCTCTAGGTGTTGGGACAGGCACAGGTCACTCTATTTTCCCATCAGGAAGAAGAATTAACCACAGGCTCAGCCTGCCGCCCGGAAGCAGAATAGGGCCTGAGGCAATCCTGCGCTTTTGCGGCCAGCTCCCAAAAAAGCGAGTTGAAAAATGGAGCTCAGGGGCACTGCAATTCACAAACCTGCAGAGTTATAAATGATAACTCTCGTCCACAAATATATTGAGGGAAGGCAACGAAGAGGATCTGAAAGCAAGGCAGAATTGCAGGAAACAGATTTCAGGAGGTCGATTCGAATCGCCTTTAAAGCACATGAAAAGCGGCAAAACGTCGACAATGATGCCCTTGGCCAAAAAGGGCGTATGCGTTTTTTCCTGAATATATTCAGGAAAAAACGCATACGCCCTTTTTGGCCAACCAAGCAACCTGGAAAGGCAAATCAGCGCTACAAAGAAGTCTCGCTTCCCATCGGTCAAAAGGGCCATGCGGAAAAAAGTGTCAAAACCAGAAATGCAGGACAGGCCATGGAGAAATGGGAGCCTTGCTACGCTGATGGGCGGGATGTAAATTGCCAACAGCCACTCTGGAGAAGTGTACGGTGTGTCCTGAAACATCGAAAAAACACAGCTTAGAGCGCATAGGGCACTTCCACTCATGGGCGTATAAATTGGGAAAACTAAAAATCAGCAAGACACAGGCACCCGAAAGTTTAGGGCTGCTCTGTTGACAAGAACCTCCACTTCATGACACCTTAAATATCCCAGGAAAGAGAAAAATGGATAAAGAAGTGGTGGTCCTTATGTACAATGGAATATCACTCAGCCATGAAATCAATGTCATAAGGCTAGTAGCAGCATGATGAGTGGCTTTAGCTACGACGATTCTAAGTGAAATAAGTCACACAGAAAAAGACACTTATCATAAGCTATCACTTATAGAGGGAATGTAAAAACCGCTACACTTGAATTGAATTACAAAACAGAACAGAGTCACACGTTTACAAAACACACTATGGCTGCTTAACGGGAAAGGTGGGGTGGGGTGATGCATAAAACAAGGGTTTCAAATGAGCTCAGATACCGTTCCATAAACCCAATATGTAATAGAAAGACCTACTCCTTGCTCAGTGAACTGGACTCAACACCCCCTATTCACCGCACAAGAATATATCTGACTAGTAAGAATCTTAAAACCTATGTATTGATATCTCTCTGGAAGTGAGTCAAGTGGCTGTAAAGCCGCATAAACACAGCCGTGAAAAACAGCTAAACCCCATTATAAAAATAAATTACTTTTAAAAACCCGTGAAACAAAGACAGTGAAAGAGAGAGAAATTCTTACAAAATTCGTTCAGGGGCTGTGATGCAACCTGGATTGACCATATCTAGACCCACAGCTGGATGAGACATAAGGGTGGACACTCTCGGGGCTGAGAGGTTTGGTGAGGTTGGGGGAGCAAACGCAGAGCCTTTAAAGTAATACTGCCTGTTACCCATCCCATGGGTCCCAAATCTCCAGGTTCAAGGGCATCTTCCTACCTCGAAAACATGCATGAGAAACCCAGAAGGTGGTACACCGTGTGATCGGGAAAGGTTTCTAAAACGCACCTCATTTCTCATCTCCTTGTGCTCGGGTTCGCCATTCCAGCCGCTTTACTAGCAATCTCCCTCCTTGGAGAATCAGCACCTTTAACCTCCCGTTCCGTACAGCTTGCAATTTGTCCTGAGGATGAACGGGAAGAGGGGGAGCCAATGAGAGACTAGCTCTAGGTGTTGGGACAGGCACAGGTCACTCTATTTTCCCATCAGGAAGAAGAATTAACCACAGGCTCAGCCTGCCGCCCGGAACCAGAATAGGGCCTGAGGCGATCCTGCGCTTTTGTGGCCAGCTCCCAAAAAAGCGAGTTGAAAAATGGAGCTCAGGGGCACTGCAATTCACAAACCTGCAGAGTTATAAATGATAACTCTCGTCCACAAATATATTGAGGGAAGGCAACGAAGAGGATCTGAAAGCAAGGCAGAATTGCAGGAAACAGATTTCAGGAGGTCGATTCGAATCGCCTTTAAAGCACATGAAAAGCGGCAAAACGTCGACAATGATGCCCTTGGCCAAAAAGGGCGTATGCGTTTTTTCCTGAATATATTCAGGAAAAAACGCATACGCCCTTTTTGGCCAACCAAGCAACCTGGAAAGGCAAATCAGCGCTACAAAGAAGTCTCGCTTCCCATCGGTCAAAAGGGCCATGCGGAAAAAAGTGTCAAAACCAGAAATGCAGAACAGGCCATGGAGAAATGGGAGCCTTGCTACGCTGATGGGCGGGATGTAAATTGCCAACAGCCACTCTGGAGAAGTGTACGGTGTGTCCTGAAACATCGAAAAAACACAGCTTAGAGCGCATAGGGCACTTCCACTCATGGGCGTATAAATTGGGAAAACTAAAAATCAGCAAGACACAGGCACCCGAAAGTTTAGGGCTGCTCTGTTGACAAGAACCTCCACTTCATGACACCTTAAATATCCCAGGAAAGAGAAAAATGGATAAAGAAGTGGTGGTCCTTATGTACAATGGAATATCCCTCAGCCATGAAATCAATGTCATAAGGCTAGTAGCAGCATGATGAGTGGCTTTAGCTACGACGATTCTAAGTGAAATAAGTCACACAGAAAAAGACACTTATCATAAGCTATCACTTATAAAGGGAATGTAAAAACCGCTACACTTGAACTGAATTACAAAACAGAACAGAGTCACACGTTTAGAAAACACACTATGGCTGCTTAACGGGAAAGGTGGGGTGGGGTGATGCATAAAACAAGGGTTTCAAATGAGCTCAGATACCGTTCCATAAACCCAATATGTAATAGAAAGACCTACTCCTTGCTCAGTGAACTGGACTCAACACCCCCTATTCACCGCACAAGAATATATCTGACTAGTAAGTATCTTAAAACCTATGTATTGATATCTCTCTGGAAGTGAGTCAAGTGGCTGTAAAGCGGCAGAAACACAGCCGTGAAAAGCAGCTAAACCCCATTATAAAAATAAATTACTTTTAAAAACCCATGAAACAAAGACAGTGAAAGAGAGAGAAATTCTTACAAAATTCGTTCAGGGGCTGTGATGCAACCTGGATTGACCATATCTAGACCCACAGCTGGAGGAGACATAAGGGTGGACACTCTCGGGGCTGAGAGGTTTGGTGAGGTTGGGGGAGCAAACGCAGAGCCTTTAAAGTAATACTGCCTGTTACCCATCCCATGGGTCCCAAATCTCCAGGTTCAAGGGCATCTTCCTACCTCGAAAACATGCATGAGAAACCCAGAAGGTGGTACACCCTGTGATCGGGAGAGGTTTCTTAAACGCACCTCATTTCTCATCTCCTTGTGCTCGGATTCGCCATTCCAGCCACTTTACTAGCAATCTCCCTCCTTGGAGAATCAGCACCTTTAACCTCCCGTTCTGTACAGCTTGCAATTTGTCCTGAGGATGAACGGGAAGAGGGGGAGCCAATGAGAGACTAGCTCTAGGTGTTGGGACAGGCACAGGTCACTCTATTTTCCCATCAGGAAGAAGAATTAACCACAGGCTCAGCCTGCCGCCCGGAAGCAGAATAGGGCCTGAGGCAATCCTGCGCTTTTGCGGCCAGCTCCCAAAAAAGCGAGTTGAAAAATGGAGCTCAGGGGCACTGCAATTCACAAACCTGCAGAGTTATAAATGATAACTCTCGTCCACAAATATATTGAGGGAAGGCAACGAAGAGGATCTGAAAGCAAGGCAGAATTGCAGGAAACAGATTTCAGGAGGTCGATTCGAATCGCCTTTAAAGCACATGAAAAGCGGCAAAACGTCGACAATGATGCCCTTGGCCAAAAAGGGCGTATGCGTTTTTTCCTGAATATATTCAGGAAAAAACGCATACGCCCTTTTTGGCCAACCAAGCAACCTGGAAAGGCAAATCAGCGCTACAAAGAAGTCTCGCTTCCCATCGGTCAAAAGGGCCATGCGGAAAAAAGTGTCAAAACCAGAAATGCAGAATAGGCCATGGAGAAATGGGAGCCTTGCTACGCTGATGGGCGGGATGTAAATTGCCAACAGCCACTCTGGAGAAGTGTACGGTGTGTCCTGAAACATCGAAAAAACACAGCTTAGAGCGCATAGGGCACTTCCACTCATGGGCGTATAAATTGGGAAAACTAAAAATCAGCAAGACACAGGCACCCGAAAGTTTAGGGCTGCTCTGTTGACAAGAACCTCCACTTCATGACACCTTAAATATCCCAGGAAAGAGAAAAATGGATAAAGAAGTGGTGGTCCTTATGTACAATGGAATATCACTCAGCCATGAAATCAATGTCATAAGGCTAGTAGCAGCATGATGAGTGGCTTTAGCTACGACGATTCTAAGTGAAATAAGTCACACAGAAAAAGACACTTATCATAAGCTATCACTTATAAAGGGAATGTAAAAACCGCTACACTTGAACTGAATTACAAAACAGAACAGAGTCACACGTTTACAAAACACACTATGGCTGCTTAACGGGAAAGGTGGGGTGGGGTGATGCATAAAACAAGGGTTTCAAATGAGCTCAGATACCGTTCCATAAACCCAATATGTAATAGAAAGACCTACTCCTTGCTCAGTGAACTGGACTCAACACCCCCTATTCACCGCACAAGAATATATCTGACTAGTAAGAATCTTAAAACCTATGTATTGATATCTCTCTGGAAGTGAGTCAAGTGGCTGTAAAGCGGCAGAAACACAGCCGTGAAAAGCAGCTAAACCCCATTATAAAAATAAATTACTTTTAAAAACCCATGAAACAAAGACAGTGAAAGAGAGAGAAATTCTTACAAAATTCGTTCAGGGGCTGTGATGCAACCTGGATTGACCATATCTAGACCCACAGCTGGAGGAGACATAAGGGTGGACACTCTCGGGGCTGAGAGGTTTGGTGAGGTTGGGGGAGCAAACGCAGAGCCTTTAAAGTAATACTGCCTGTTACCCATCCCATGGGTCCCAAATCTCCAGGTTCAAGGGCATCTTCCTACCTCGAAAACATGCATGAGAAACCCAGAAGGTGGTACACCGTGTGATCGGGAAAGGTTTCTTAAACGCACCTCATTTCTCATCTCCTTGTGCTCGGATTCGCCATTCCAGCCACTTTACTAGCAATCTCCCTCCTTGGAGAATCAGCACCTTTAACCTCCCGTTCCGTACAGCTTGCAATTTGTCCTGAGGATGAACGGGAAGAGGGGGAGCCAATGAGAGACTAGCTCTAGGTGTTGGGACAGGCACAGGTCACTCTATTTTCCCATCAGGAAGAAGAATTAACCACAGGCTCAGCCTGCCGCCCGGAACCAGAATAGGGCCTGAGGCGATCCTGCGCTTTTGCGGCCAGCTCCCAAAAAAGCGAGTTGAAAAATGGAGCTCAGGGGCACTGCAATTCACAAACCTGCAGAGTTATAAATGATAACTCTCGTCCACAAATATATTGAGGGAAGGCAACGAAGAGGATCTGAAAGCAAGGCAGAATTGCAGGAAACAGATTTCAGGAGGTCGATTGGAATCGCCTTTAAAGCACATGAAAAGCGGCAAAACGTCGACAATGATGCCCTTGGCCAAAAAGGGCGTATGCGTTTTTTCCTGAATATATTCAGGAAAAAACGCATACGCCCTTTTTGGCCAACCAAGCAACCTGGAAAGGCAAATCAGCGCTACAAAGAAGTCTCGCTTCCCATCGGTCAAAAGGGCCATGCGGAAAAAAGTGTCAAAACCAGAAATGCAGAACAGGCCATGGAGAAATGGGAGCCTTGCTACGCTGATGGGCGGGATGTAAATTGCCAACAGCCACTCTGGAGAAGTGTACGGTGTGTCCTGAAACATCGAAAAAACACAGGTTAGAGCGCATAGGGCACTTCCACTCATGGGCGTATAAATTGGGAGAACTAAAAATCAGCAAGACACAGGCACCCGAAAGTTTAGGGCTGCTCTGTTGACAAGAACCTCCACTTCATGACACCTTAAATATCCCAGGAAAGAGAAAAATGGATAAAGAAGTGGTGGTCCTTATGTACAATGGAATATCCCTCAGCCATGAAATCAATGTCATAAGGCTAGTAGCAGCATGATGAGTGGCTTTAGCTACGACGATTCTAAGTGAAATAAGTCACACAGAAAAAGACACTTATCATAAGCTATCACTTATAGAGGGAATGTAAAAACCGCTACACTTGAACTGAATTACAAAACAGAACAGAGTCACACGTTTACAAAACACACTATGGCTGCTAAACGGGAAAGGTGGGGTGGGGTGATGCATAAAACAAGGGTTTCAAATGATCTCAGATACCGTTCCATAAACCCAATATGTAATAGAAAGACCTACTCCTTGCTCAGTGAACTGGACTCAACACCCCCTATTCACCGCACAAGAATATATCTGACTAGTAAGAATCTTAAAACCTAGGTATTGATATCTCTCTGGAAGTGAGTCAAGTGGCTGTAAAGCCGCATAAACACAGCCGTGAAAAACAGCTAAACCCCATTATAAAAATAAATTACTTTTAAAAACCCGTGAAACAAAGACAGTGAAAGAGAGAGAAATTCTTACAAAATTCGTTCAGGGGCTGTGATGCAACCTGGATTGACCATATCTAGACCCACAGCTGGATGAGACATAAGGGTGGACACTCTCGGGGCTGAGAGGTTTGGTGAGGTTGGGGGAGCAAACGCAGAGCCTTTAAAGTAATACTGCCTGTTACCCATCCCATGGGTCCCAAATCTCCAGGTTCAAGGGCATCTTCCTACCTCGAAAACATGCATGAGAAACCCAGAAGGTGGTATACCGTGTGATCGGGAAAGGTTTCTAAAACGCACCTCATTTCTCATCTCCTTGTGCTCGGGTTCGCCATTCCAGCCGCTTTACTAGCAATCTCCCTCCTTGGAGAATCAGCACCTTTAACCTCCCGTTCCGTACAGCTTGCAATTTGTCCTGAGGATGAACGGGAAGAGGGGGAGCCAATGAGAGACTAGCTCTAGGTGTTGGGACAGGCACAGGTCACTCTATTTTCCCATCAGGAAGAAGAATTAACCACAGGCTCAGCCTGCCGCCCGGAACCAGAATAGGGCCTGAGGCGATCCTGCGCTTTTGCGGCCAGCTCCCAAAAAAGCGAGTTGAAAAATGGAGCTCAGGGGCACTGCAATTCACAAACCTGCAGAGTTATAAATGATAACTCTCGTCCACAAATATATTGAGGGAAGGCAACGAAGAGGATCTGAAAGCAAGGCAGAATTGCAGGAAACAGATTTCAGGAGGTCGATTCGAATCGCCTTTAAAGCACATGAAAAGCGGCAAAACGTCGACAATGATGCCCTTGGCCAAAAAGGGCGTATGCGTTTTTTCCTGAATATATTCAGGAAAAAACGCATACGCCCTTTTTGGCCAACCAAGCAACCTGGAAAGGCAAATCAGCGCTACAAAGAAGTCTCGCTTCCCATCGGTCAAAAGGGCCATGCGGAAAAAAGTGTCAAAACCAGAAATGCAGAACAGGCCATGGAGAAATGGGAGCCTTGCTACGCTGATGGGCGGGATGTAAATTGCCAACAGCCACTCTGGAGAAGTGTACGGTGTGTCCTGAAACATCGAAAAAACACAGCTTAGAGCGCATAGGGCACTTCCACTCATGGGCGTATAAATTGGGAAAACTAAAAATCAGCAAGACACAGGCACCCGAAAGTTTAGGGCTGCTCTGTTGACAAGAACCTCCACTTCATGACACCTTAAATATCCCAGGAAAGAGAAAAATGGATAAAGAAGTGGTGGTCCTTATGTACAATGGAATATCACTCAGCCATGAAATCAATGTCATAAGGCTAGTAGCAGCATGATGAGTGGCTTTAGCTACGACGATTCTAAGTGAAATAAGTCACACAGAAAAAGACACTTATCATAAGCTATCACTTATAAAGGGAATGTAAAAACCGCTACACTTGAACTGAATTACAAAACAGAACAGAGTCACACGTTTAGAAAACACACTATGGCTGCTTAACGGGAAAGGTGGGGTGGGGTGATGCATAAAACAAGGGTTTCAAATGAGCTGAGATACCGTTCCATAAACCCAACATGTAATAGAAAGACCTACTCCTTGCTCAGTGAACTGGACTCAACACCCCCTATTCACCGCACAAGAATATATCTGACTAGTAAGAATCTTAAAACCTATGTATTGATATCTCTCTGGAAGTGAGTCAAGTGGCTGTAAAGCGGCAGAAACACAGCCGTGAAAAGCAGCTAAACCCCATTATAAAAATAAATTCCTTTTAAAAACCCGTGAAACAAAGACAGTGAAAGAGAGAGAAATTCTTACAAAATTCGTTCAGGGGCTGTGATGCAACCTGGATTGACCATATCTAGACCCACAGCTGGAGGAGACATAAGGGTGGACACTCTCGGGGCTGAGAGGTTTGGTGAGGTTGGGGGAGCAAACGCAGAGCCTTTAAAGTAATACTGCCTGTTACCCATCCCATGGGTCCCAAATCTCCAGGTTCAAGGGCATCTTCCTACCTCGAAAACATGCATGAGAAACCCAGAAGGTGGTACACCGTGTGATCGGGAAAGGTTTCTTAAACGCACCTCATTTCTCATCTCCTTGTGCTCGGATTCGCCATTCCAGCCGCTTTACTAGCAATCTCCCTCCTTGGAGAATCAGCACCTTTAACCTCCCGTTCCGTACAGCTTGCAATTTGTCCTGAGGATGAACGGGAAGAGGGGGAGCCAATGAGAGACTAGCTCTAGGTGTTGGGACAGGCACAGGTCACTCTATTTTCCCATCAGGAAGAAGAATTAACCACAGGCTCAGCCTGCCGCCCGGAACCAGAATAGGGCCTGAGGCGATCCTGCGCTTTTGCGGCCAGCTCCCAAAAAAGCGAGTTGAAAAATGGAGCTCAGGGGCACTGCAATTCACAAACCTGCAGAGTTATAAATGATAACTCTCGTCCACAAATATATTGAGGGAAGGCAACGAAGAGGATCTGAAAGCAAGGCAGAATTGCAGGAAACAGATTTCAGGAGGTCGATTCGAATCGCCTTTAAAGCACATGAAAAGCGGCAAAACGTCGACAATGATGCCCTTGGCCAAAAAGGGCGTATGCGTTTTTTCCTGAATATATTCAGGAAAAAACGTATACGCCCTTTTTGGCCAACCAAGCAACCTGGAAAGGCAAATCAGCGCTACAAAGAAGTCTCGCTTCCCATCGGTCAAAAGGGCCATGCGGAAAAAAGTGTCAAAACCAGAAATGCAGGACAGGCCATGGAGAAATGGGAGCCTTGCTACGCTGATGGGCGGGATGTAAATTGCCAACAGCCACTCTGGAGAAGTGTACGGTGTGTCCTGAAACATTGAAAAAACACAGCTTAGAGCGCATAGGGCACTTCCACTCATGGGCGTATAAATTGGGAAAACTAAAAATCAGCAAGACACAGGCACCCGAAAGTTTAGGGCTGCTCTGTTGACAAGAACCTCCACTTCATGACACCTAAAATATCCCAGGAAAGAGAAAAATGGATAAAGAAGTGGTGGTCCTTATGTACAATGGAATATCCCTCAGCCATGAAATCAATGTCATAAGGCTAGTAGCAGCATGATGAGTGGCTTTAGCTACGACGATTCTAAGTGAAATAAGTCACACAGAAAAAGACACTTATCATAAGCTATCACTTATAGAGGGAATGTAAAAACCGCTACACTTGAACTGAATTACAAAACAGAACAGAGTCACACGTTTACAAAACACACTATGGCTGCTTAACGGGAAAGGTGGGGTGGGGTGATGCATAAAACAAGGGTTTCAAATGAGCTCAGATACCGTTCCATAAACCCAATATGTAATAGAAAGACCTACTCCTTGCTCAGTGAACTGGACTCAACACCCCCTATTCACCGCACAAGAATATATCTGACTAGTAAGAATCTTAAAACCTATGTATTGATATCTCTCTGGAAGTGAGTCAAGTGGCTGTAAAGCCGCATAAACACAGCCGTGAAAAACAGCTAAACCCCATTATAAAAATAAATTACTTTTAAAAACCCGTGAAACAAAGACAGTGAAAGAGAGAGAAATTCTTACAAAATTCGTTCAGGGGCTGTGATGCAACCTGGATTGACCATATCTAGACCCACAGCTGGATGAGACATAAGGGTGGACACTCTCGGGGCTGAGAGGTTTGGTGAGGTTGGGGGAGCAAACGCAGAGCCTTTAAAGTAATACTGCCTGTTACCCATCCCATGGGTCCCAAATCTCCAGGTTCAAGGGCATCTTCCTACCTCGAAAACATGCATGAGAAACCCAGAAGGTGGTACACCGTGTGATCGGGAAAGGTTTCTAAAACGCACCTCATTTCTCATCTCCTTGTGCTCGGGTTCGCCATTCCAGCCGCTTTACTAGCAATCTCCCTCCTTGGAGAATCAGCACCTTTAACCTCCCGTTCCGTACAGCTTGCAATTTGTCCTGAGGATGAACGGGAAGAGGGGGAGCCAATGAGAGACTAGCTCTAGGTGTTGGGACAGGCACAGGTCACTCTATTTTCCCATCAGGAAGAAGAATTAACCACAGGCTCAGCCTGCCGCCCGGAACCAGAATAGGGCCTGAGGCGATCCTGCGCTTTTGCGGCCAGCTCCCAAAAAAGCGAGTTGAAAAATGGAGCTCAGGGGCACTGCAATTCACAAACCTGCAGAGTTATAAATGATAACTCTCGTCCACAAATATATTGAGGGAAGGCAACGAAGAGGATCTGAAAGCAAGGCAGAATTGCAGGAAACAGATTTCAGGAGGTCGATTCGAATCGCCTTTAAAGCACATGAAAAGCGGCAAAACGTCGACAATGATGCCCTTGGCCAAAAAGGGCGTATGCGTTTTTTCCTGAATATATTCAGGAAAAAACGCATACGCCCTTTTTGGCCAACCAAGCAACCTGGAAAGGCAAATCAGCGCTACAAAGAAGTCTCGCTTCCCATCGGTCAAAAGGGCCATGCGGAAAAAAGTGTCAAAACCAGAAATGCAGAACAGGCCATGGAGAAATGGGAGCCTTGCTACGCTGATGGGCGGGATGTAAATTGCCAACAGCCACTCTGGAGAAGTGTACGGTGTGTCCTGAAACATCGAAAAAACACAGCTTAGAGCGCATAGGGCACTTCCACTCATGGGCGTATAAATTGGGAAAACTAAAAATCAGCAAGACACAGGCACCCGAAAGTTTAGGGCTGCTCTGTTGACAAGAACCTCCACTTCATGACACCTTAAATATCCCAGGAAAGAGAAAAATGGATAAAGAAGTGGTGGTCCTTATGTACAATGGAATATCCCTCAGCCATGAAATCAATGTCATAAGGCTAGTAGCAGCATGATGAGTGGCTTTAGCTACGACGATTCTAAGTGAAATAAGTCACACAGAAAAAGACACTTATCATAAGCTATCACTTATAAAGGGAATGTAAAAACCGCTACACTTGAACTGAATTACAAAACAGAACAGAGTCACACGTTTAGAAAACACACTATGGCTGCTTAACGGGAAAGGTGGGGTGGGGTGATGCATAAAACAAGGGTTTCAAATGAGCTCAGATACCGTTCCATAAACCCAATATGTAATAGAAAGACCTACTCCTTGCTCAGTGAACTGGACTCAACACCCCCTATTCACCGCACAAGAATATATCTGACTAGTAAGTATCTTAAAACCTATGTATTGATATCTCTCTGGAAGTGAGTCAAGTGGCTGTAAAGCGGCAGAAACACAGCCGTGAAAAGCAGCTAAACCCCATTATAAAAATAAATTACTTTTAAAAACCCATGAAACAAAGACAGTGAAAGAGAGAGAAATTCTTACAAAATTCGTTCAGGGGCTGTGATGCAACCTGGATTGACCATATCTAGACCCACAGCTGGAGGAGACATAAGGGTGGACACTCTCGGGGCTGAGAGGTTTGGTGAGGTTGGGGGAGCAAACGCAGAGCCTTTAAAGTAATACTGCCTGTTACCCATCCCATGGGTCCCAAATCTCCAGGTTCAAGGGCATCTTCCTACCTCGAAAACATGCATGAGAAACCCAGAAGGTGGTACACCCTGTGATCGGGAGAGGTTTCTAAAACGCACCTCATTTCTCATCTCCTTGTGCTCGGATTCGCCATTCCAGCCACTTTACTAGCAATCTCCCTCCTTGGAGAATCAGCACCTTTAACCTCCCGTTCTGTACAGCTTGCAATTTGTCCTGAGGATGAACGGGAAGAGGGGGAGCCAATGAGAGACTAGCTCTAGGTGTTGGGACAGGCACAGGTCACTCTATTTTCCCATCAGGAAGAAGAATTAACCACAGGCTCAGCCTGCCGCCCGGAAGCAGAATAGGGCCTGAGGCAATCCTGCGCTTTTGCGGCCAGCTCCCAAAAAAGCGAGTTGAAAAATGGAGCTCAGGGGCACTGCAATTCACAAACCTGCAGAGTTATAAATGATAACTCTCGTCCACAAATATATTGAGGGAAGGCAACGAAGAGGATCTGAAAGCAAGGCAGAATTGCAGGAAACAGATTTCAGGAGGTCGATTCGAATCGCCTTTAAAGCACATGAAAAGCGGCAAAACGTCGACAATGATGCCCTTGGCCAAAAAGGGCGTATGCGTTTTTTCCTGAATATATTCAGGAAAAAACGCATACGCCCTTTTTGGCCAACCAAGCAACCTGGAAAGGCAAATCAGCGCTACAAAGAAGTCTCGCTTCCCATCGGTCAAAAGGGCCATGCGGAAAAAAGTGTCAAAACCAGAAATGCAGAATAGGCCATGGAGAAATGGGAGCCTTGCTACGCTGATGGGCGGGATGTAAATTGCCAACAGCCACTCTGGAGAAGTGTACGGTGTGTCCTGAAACATCGAAAAAACACAGCTTAGAGCGCATAGGGCACTTCCACTCATGGGCGTATAAATTGGGAAAACTAAAAATCAGCAAGACACAGGCACCCGAAAGTTTAGGGCTGCTCTGTTGACAAGAACCTCCACTTCATGACACCTTAAATATCCCAGGAAAGAGAAAAATGGATAAAGAAGTGGTGGTCCTTATGTACAATGGAATATCTCTCAGCCATGAAATCAATGTCATAAGGCTAGTAGCAGCATGATGAGTGGCTTTAGCTACGACGATTCTAAGTGAAATAAGTCACACAGAAAAAGACACTTATCATAAGCTATCACTTATAAAGGGAATGTAAAAACCGCTACACTTGAACTGAATTACAAAACAGAACAGAGTCACACGTTTACAAAACACACTATGGCTGCTTAACGGGAAAGGTGGGGTGGGGTGATGCATAAAACAAGGGTTTCAAATGAGCTCAGATACCGTTCCATAAACCCAATATGTAATAGAAAGACCTACTCCTTGCTCAGTGAACTGGACTCAACACCCCCTATTCACCGCACAAGAATATATCTGACTAGTAAGAATCTTAAAACCTATGTATTGATATCTCTCTGGAAGTGAGTCAAGTGGCTGTAAAGCGGCAGAAACACAGCCGTGAAAAGCAGCTAAACCCCATTATAAAAATAAATTACTTTTAAAAACCCATGAAACAAAGACAGTGAAAGAGAGAGAAATTCTTACAAAATTCGTTCAGGGGCTGTGATGCAACCTGGATTGACCATATCTAGACCCACAGCTGGAGGAGACATAAGGGTGGACACTCTCGGGGCTGAGAGGTTTGGTGAGGTTGGGGGAGCAAACGCAGAGCCTTTAAAGTAATACTGCCTGTTACCCATCCCATGGGTCCCAAATCTCCAGGTTCAAGGGCATCTTCCTACCTCGAAAACATGCATGAGAAACCCAGAAGGTGGTACACCGTGTGATCGGGAAAGGTTTCTTAAACGCACCTCATTTCTCATCTCCTTGTGCTCGGATTCGCCATTCCAGCCACTTTACTAGCAATCTCCCTCCTTGGAGAATCAGCACCTTTAACCTCCCGTTCCGTACAGCTTGCAATTTGTCCTGAGGATGAACGGGAAGAGGGGGAGCCAATGAGAGACTAGCTCTAGGTGTTGGGACAGGCACAGGTCACTCTATTTTCCCATCAGGAAGAAGAATTAACCACAGGCTCAGCCTGCCGCCCGGAACCAGAATAGGGCCTGAGGCGATCCTGCGCTTTTGCGGCCAGCTCCCAAAAAAGCGAGTTGAAAAATGGAGCTCAGGGGCACTGCAATTCACAAACCTGCAGAGTTATAAATGATAACTCTCGTCCACAAATATATTGAGGGAAGGCAACGAAGAGGATCTGAAAGCAAGGCAGAATTGCAGGAAACAGATTTCAGGAGGTCGATTCGAATCGCCTTTAAAGCACATGAAAAGCGGCAAAACGTCGACAATGATGCCCTTGGCCAAAAAGGGCGTATGCGTTTTTTCCTGAATATATTCAGGAAAAAACGCATACGCCCTTTTTGGCCAACCAAGCAACCTGGAAAGGCAAATCAGCGCTACAAAGAAGTCTCGCTTCCCATCGGTCAAAAGGGCCATGCGGAAAAAAGTGTCAAAACCAGAAATGCAGAACAGGCCATGGAGAAATGGGAGCCTTGCTACGCTGATGGGCGGGATGTAAATTGCCAACAGCCACTCTGGAGAAGTGTACGGTGTGTCCTGAAACATCGAAAAAACACAGCTTAGAGCGCATAGGGCACTTCCACTCATGGGCGTATAAATTGGGAAAACTAAAAATCAGCAAGACACAGGCACCCGAAAGTTTAGGGCTGCTCTGTTGACAAGAACCTCCACTTCATGACACCTTAAATATCCCAGGAAAGAGAAAAATGGATAAAGAAGTGGTGGTCCTTATGTACAATGGAATATCCCTCAGCCATGAAATCAATGTCATAAGGCTAGTAGCAGCATGATGAGTGGCTTTAGCTACGACGATTCTAAGTGAAATAAGTCACACAGAAAAAGACACTTATCATAAGCTATCACTTATAGAGGGAATGTAAAAACCGCTACACTTGAACTGAATTACAAAACAGAACAGAGTCACACGTTTACAAAACACACTATGGCTGCTAAACGGGAAAGGTGGGGTGGGGTGATGCATAAAACAAGGGTTTCAAATGATCTCAGATACCGTTCCATAAACCCAATATGTAATAGAAAGACCTACTCCTTGCTCAGTGAACTGGACTCAACACCCCCTATTCACCGCACAAGAATATATCTGACTAGTAAGAATCTTAAAACCTATGTATTGATATCTCTCTGGAAGTGAGTCAAGTGGCTGTAAAGCGGCAGAAACACAGCCGTGAAAAGCAGCTAAACCCCATTATAAAAATAAATTCCTTTTAAAAACCCGTGAAACAAAGACAGTGAAAGAGAGAGAAATTCTTACAAAATTCGTTCAGGGGCTGTGATGCAACCTGGATTGACCATATCTAGACCCACAGCTGGAGGAGACATAAGGGTGGACACTCTCGGGGCTGAGAGGTTTGGTGAGGTTGGGGGAGCAAACGCAGAGCCTTTAAAGTAATACTGCCTGTTACCCATCCCATGGGTCCCAAATCTCCAGGTTCAAGGGCATCTTCCTACCTCGAAAACATGCATGAGAAACCCAGAAGGTGGTACACCGTGTGATCGGGAAAGGTTTCTTAAACGCACCTCATTTCTCATCTCCTTGTGCTCGGATTCGCCATTCCAGCCGCTTTACTAGCAATCTCCCTCCTTGGAGAATCAGCACCTTTAACCTCCCGTTCCATACAGCTTGCAATTTGTCCTGAGGATGAACGGGAAGAGGGGGAGCCAATGAGAGACTAGCTCTAGGTGTTGGGACAGGCACAGGTCACTCTATTTTCCCATCAGGAAGAAGAATTAACCACAGGCTCAGCCTGCCGCCCGGAACCAGAATAGGGCCTGAGGCGATCCTGCGCTTTTGCGGCCAGCTCCCAAAAAAGCGAGTTGAAAAATGGAGCTCAGGGGCACTGCAATTCACAAACCTGCAGAGTTATAAATGATAACTCTCGTCCACAAATATATTGAGGGAAGGCAACGAAGAGGATCTGAAAGCAAGGCAGAATTGCAGGAAACAGATTTCAGGAGGTCGATTCGAATCGCCTTTAAAGCACATGAAAAGCGGCAAAACGTCGACAATGATGCCCTTGGCCAAAAAGGGCGTATGCGTTTTTTCCTGAATATATTCAGGAAAAAACGCATACGCCCTTTTTGGCCAACCAAGCAACCTGGAAAGGCAAATCAGCGCTACAAAGAAGTCTCGCTTCCCATAGGTCAAAAGGGCCATGCGGAAAAACGTGTCAAAACCAGAAATGCAGGACAGGCCATGGAGAAATGGGAGCCTTGCTACGCTGATGGGCGGGATGTAAATTGCCAACAGCCACTCTGGAGAAGTGTACGGTGTGTCCTGAAACATCGAAAAAACACAGCTTAGAGCGCATAGGGCACTTCCACTCATGGGCGTATAAATTGGGAAAACTAAAAATCAGCAAGACACAGGCACCCGAAAGTTTAGGGCTGCTCTGTTGACAAGAACCTCCACTTCATGACACCTTAAATATCCCAGGAAAGAGAAAAATGGATAAAGAAGTGGTGGTCCTTATGTACAATGGAATATCCCTCAGCCATGAAATCAATGTCATAAGGCTAGTAGCAGCATGATGAGTGGCTTTAGCTACGACGATTCTAAGTGAAATAAGTCACACAGAAAAAGACACTTATCATAAGCTATCACTTATAAAGGGAATGTAAAAACCGCTACACTTGAACTGAATTACAAAACAGAACAGAGTCACACGTTTACAAAACACACTATGGCTGCTTAACGGGAAAGGTGGGGTGGGGTGATGCATAAAACAAGGGTTTCAAATGAGCTCAGATACCGTTCCATAAACCCAATATGTAATAGAAAGACCTACTCCTTGCTCAGTGAACTGGACTCAACACCCCCTATTCACCGCACAAGAATATATCTGACTAGTAAGAATCTTAAAACCTATGTATTGATATCTCTCTGGAAGTGAGTCAAGTGGCTGTAAAGCGGCAGAAACACAGCCGTGAAAAGCAGCTAAACCCCATTATAAAAATAAATTACTTTTAAAAACCCATGAAACAAAGACAGTGAAAGAGAGAGAAATTCTTAAAAAATTCGTTCAGGGGCTGTGATGCAACCTGGATTGACCATATCTAGACCCACAGCTGGAGGAGACATAAGGGTGGACACTCTCGGGGCTGAGAGGTTTGGTGAGGTTGGGGGAGCAAACGCAGAGCCTTTAAAGTAATACTGCCTGTTACCCATCCCATGGGTCCCAAATCTCCAGGTTCAAGGGCATCTTCCTACCTCGAAAACATGCATGAGAAACCCAGAAGGTGGTACACCCTGTGATCGGGAGAGGTTTCTAAAACGCACCTCATTTCTCATCTCCTTGTGCTCGGATTCGCCATTCCAGCCACTTTACTAGCAATCTCCCTCCTTGGAGAATCAGCACCTTTAACCTCCCGTTCTGTACAGCTTGCAATTTGTCCTGAGGATGAACGGGAAGATGGGGAGCCAATGAGAGACTAGCTCTAGGTGTTGGGACAGGCACAGGTCACTCTATTTTCCCATCAGGAAGAAGAATTAACCACAGGCTCAGCCTGCCGCCCGGAACCAGAATAGGGCCTGAGGCGATCCTGCGCTTTTGCGGCCAGCTCCCAAAAAAGCGAGTTGAAAAATGGAGCTCAGGGGCACTGCAATTCACAAACCTGCAGAGTTATAAATGATAACTCTCGTCCACAAATATATTGAGGGAAGGCAACGAAGAGGATCTGAAAGCAAGGCAGAATTGCAGGAAACAGATTTCAGGAGGTCGATTCGAATCGCCTTTAAAGCACATGAAAAGCGGCAAAACGTCGACAATGATGCCCTTGGCCAAAAAGGGCGTATGCGTTTTTTCCTGAATATATTCAGGAAAAAACGCATACGCCCTTTTTGGCCAACCAAGCAACCTGGAAAGGCAAATCAGCGCTACAAAGAAGTCTCGCTTCCCATCGGTCAAAAGGGCCATGCGGAAAAAAGTGTCAAAACCAGAAATGCAGAACAGGCCATGGAGAAATGGGAGCCTTGCTACGCTGATGGGCGGGATGTAAATTGCCAACAGCCACTCTGGAGAAGTGTACGGTGTGTCCTGAAACATCGAAAAAACACAGCTTAGAGCGCATAGGGCACTTCCACTCATGGGCGTATAAATTGGGAAAACTAAAAATCAGCAAGACACAGGCACCCGAAAGTTTAGGGCTGCTCTGTTGACAAGAACCTCCACTTCATGACACCTTAAATATCCCAGGAAAGAGAAAAATGGATAAAGAAGTGGTGGTCCTTATGTACAATGGAATATCCCTCAGCCATGAAATCAATGTCATAAGGCTAGTAGCAGCATGATGAGTGGCTTTAGCTACGACGATTCTAAGTGAAATAAGTCACACAGAAAAAGACACTTATCATAAGCTATCACTTATAGAGGGAATGTAAAAACCGCTACACTTGAACTGAATTACAAAACAGAACAGAGTCACACGTTTACAAAACACACTATGGCTGCTAAACGGGAAAGGTGGGGTGGGGTGATGCATAAAACAAGGGTTTCAAATGATCTCAGATACCGTTCCATAAACCCAATATGTAATAGAAAGACCTACTCCTTGCTCAGTGAACTGGACTCAACACCCCCTATTCACCGCACAAGAATATATCTGACTAGTAAGAATCTTAAAACCTATGTATTGATATCTCTCTGGAAGTGAGTCAAGTGGCTGTAAAGCGGCAGAAACACAGCCGTGAAAAGCAGCTAAACCCCATTATAAAAATAAATTCCTTTTAAAAACCCGTGAAACAAAGACAGTGAAAGAGAGAGAAATTCTTACAAAATTCGTTCAGGGGCTGTGATGCAACCTGGATTGACCATATCTAGACCCACAGCTGGAGGAGACATAAGGGTGGACACTCTCGGGGCTGAGAGGTTTGGTGAGGTTGGGGGAGCAAACGCAGAGCCTTTAAAGTAATACTGCCTGTTACCCATCCCATGGGTCCCAAATCTCCAGGTTCAAGGGCATCTTCCTACCTCGAAAACATGCATGAGAAACCCAGAAGGTGGTACACCGTGTGATCGGGAAAGGTTTCTTAAACGCACCTCATTTCTCATCTCCTTGTGCTCGGATTCGCCATTCCAGCCGCTTTACTAGCAATCTCCCTCCTTGGAGAATCAGCACCTTTAACCTCCCGTTCCATACAGCTTGCAATTTGTCCTGAGGATGAACGGGAAGAGGGGGAGCCAATGAGAGACTAGCTCTAGGTGTTGGGACAGGCACAGGTCACTCTATTTTCCCATCAGGAAGAAGAATTAACCACAGGCTCAGCCTGCCGCCCGGAACCAGAATAGGGCCTGAGGCGATCCTGCGCTTTTGCGGCCAGCTCCCAAAAAAGCGAGTTGAAAAATGGAGCTCAGGGGCACTGCAATTCACAAACCTGCAGAGTTATAAATGATAACTCTCGTCCACAAATATATTGAGGGAAGGCAACGAAGAGGATCTGAAAGCAAGGCAGAATTGCAGGAAACAGATTTCAGGAGGTCGATTCGAATCGCCTTTAAAGCACATGAAAAGCGGCAAAACGTCGACAATGATGCCCTTGGCCAAAAAGGGCGTATGCGTTTTTTCCTGAATATATTCAGGAAAAAACGCATACGCCCTTTTTGGCCAACCAAGCAACCTGGAAAGGCAAATCAGCGCTACAAAGAAGTCTCGCTTCCCATAGGTCAAAAGGGCCATGCGGAAAAACGTGTCAAAACCAGAAATGCAGGACAGGCCATGGAGAAATGGGAGCCTTGCTACGCTGATGGGCGGGATGTAAATTGCCAACAGCCACTCTGGAGAAGTGTACGGTGTGTCCTGAAACATCGAAAAAACACAGCTTAGAGCGCATAGGGCACTTCCACTCATGGGCGTATAAATTGGGAAAACTAAAAATCAGCAAGACACAGGCACCCGAAAGTTTAGGGCTGCTCTGTTGACAAGAACCTCCACTTCATGACACCTTAAATATCCCAGGAAAGAGAAAAATGGATAAAGAAGTGGTGGTCCTTATGTACAATGGAATATCCCTCAGCCATGAAATCAATGTCATAAGGCTAGTAGCAGCATGATGAGTGGCTTTAGCTACGACGATTCTAAGTGAAATAAGTCACACAGAAAAAGACACTTATCATAAGCTATCACTTATAAAGGGAATGTAAAAACCGCTACACTTGAACTGAATTACAAAACAGAACAGAGTCACACGTTTACAAAACACACTATGGCTGCTTAACGGGAAAGGTGGGGTGGGGTGATGCATAAAACAAGGGTTTCAAATGAGCTCAGATACCGTTCCATAAACCCAATATGTAATAGAAAGACCTACTCCTTGCTCAGTGAACTGGACTCAACACCCCCTATTCACCGCACAAGAATATATCTGACTAGTAAGAATCTTAAAACCTATGTATTGATATCTCTCTGGAAGTGAGTCAAGTGGCTGTAAAGCGGCAGAAACACAGCCGTGAAAAGCAGCTAAACCCCATTATAAAAATAAATTACTTTTAAAAACCCATGAAACAAAGACAGTGAAAGAGAGAGAAATTCTTAAAAAATTCGTTCAGGGGCTGTGATGCAACCTGGATTGACCATATCTAGACCCACAGCTGGAGGAGACATAAGGGTGGACACTCTCGGGGCTGAGAGGTTTGGTGAGGTTGGGGGAGCAAACGCAGAGCCTTTAAAGTAATACTGCCTGTTACCCATCCCATGGGTCCCAAATCTCCAGGTTCAAGGGCATCTTCCTACCTCGAAAACATGCATGAGAAACCCAGAAGGTGGTACACCCTGTGATCGGGAGAGGTTTCTAAAACGCACCTCATTTCTCATCTCCTTGTGCTCGGATTCGCCATTCCAGCCACTTTACTAGCAATCTCCCTCCTTGGAGAATCAGCACCTTTAACCTCCCGTTCTGTACAGCTTGCAATTTGTCCTGAGGATGAACGGGAAGATGGGGAGCCAATGAGAGACTAGCTCTAGGTGTTGGGACAGGCACAGGTCACTCTATTTTCCCATCAGGAAGAAGAATTAACCACAGGCTCAGCCTGCCGCCCGGAAGCAGAATAGGGCCTGAGGCAATCCTGCGCTTTTGCGGCCAGCTCCCAAAAAAGCGAGTTGAAAAATGGAGCTCAGGGGCACTGCAATTCACAAACCTGCAGAGTTATAAATGATAACTCTCGTCCACAAATATATTGAGGGAAGGCAACGAAGAGGATCTGAAAGCAAGGCAGAATTGCAGGAAACAGATTTCAGGAGGTCGATTCGAATCGCCTTTAAAGCACATGAAAAGCGGCAAAACGTCGACAATGATGCCCTTGGCCAAAAAGGGCGTATGCGTTTTTTCCTGAATATATTCAGGAAAAAACGCATACGCCCTTTTTGGCCAACCAAGCAACCTGGAAAGGCAAATCAGCGCTACAAAGAAGTCTCGCTTCCCATCGGTCAAAAGGGCCATGCGGAAAAAAGTGTCAAAACCAGAAATGCAGAATAGGCCATGGAGAAATGGGAGCCTTGCTACGCTGATGGGCGGGATGTAAATTGCCAACAGCCACTCTGGAGAAGTGTACGGTGTGTCCTGAAACATCGAAAAAACACAGCTTAGAGCGCATAGGGCACTTCCACTCATGGGCGTATAAATTGGGAAAACTAAAAATCAGCAAGACACAGGCACCCGAAAGTTTAGGGCTGCTCTGTTGACAAGAACCTCCACTTCATGACACCTTAAATATCCCAGGAAAGAGAAAAATGGATAAAGAAGTGGTGGTCCTTATGTACAATGGAATATCACTCAGCCATGAAATCAATGTCATAAGGCTAGTAGCAGCATGATGAGTGGCTTTAGCTACGACGATTCTAAGTGAAATAAGTCACACAGAAAAAGACACTTATCATAAGCTATCACTTATAAAGGGAATGTAAAAACCGCTACACTTGAACTGAATTACAAAACAGAACAGAGTCACACGTTTACAAAACACACTATGGCTGCTTAACGGGAAAGGTGGGGTGGGGTGATGCATAAAACAAGGGTTTCAAATGAGCTCAGATACCGTTCCATAAACCCAATATGTAATAGAAAGACCTACTCCTTGCTCAGTGAACTGGACTCAACACCCCCTATTCACCGCACAAGAATATATCTGACTAGTAAGAATCTTAAAACCTATGTATTGATATCTCTCTGGAAGTGAGTCAAGTGGCTGTAAAGCGGCAGAAACACAGCCGTGAAAAGCAGCTAAACCCCATTATAAAAATAAATTACTTTTAAAAACCCATGAAACAAAGACAGTGAAAGAGAGAGAAATTCTTACAAAATTCGTTCAGGGGCTGTGATGCAACCTGGATTGACCATATCTAGACCCACAGCTGGAGGAGACATAAGGGTGGACACTCTCGGGGCTGAGAGGTTTGGTGAGGTTGGGGGAGCAAACGCAGAGCCTTTAAAGTAATACTGCCTGTTACCCATCCCATGGGTCCCAAATCTCCAGGTTCAAGGGCATCTTCCTACCTCGAAAACATGCATGAGAAACCCAGAAGGTGGTACACCGTGTGATCGGGAAAGGTTTCTTAAACGCACCTCATTTCTCATCTCCTTGTGCTCGGATTCGCCATTCCAGCCACTTTACTAGCAATCTCCCTCCTTGGAGAATCAGCACCTTTAACCTCCAGTTCCGTACAGCTTGCAATTTGTCCTGAGGATGAAGGGGAAGAGGGGGAGCCAATGAGAGACTAGCTCTAGGTGTTGGGACAGGCACAGGTCACTCTATTTTCCCATCAGGAAGAAGAATTAACCACAGGCTCAGCCTGCTGCCCGGAACCAGAATAGGGCCTGAGCCGATCCTGCGCTTTTGCGGCCAGCTCCCAAAAAAGCGAGTTGAAAAATGGAGCTCAGGGGCACTGCAATTCACAAACCTGCAGAGTTATAAATGATAACTCTCGTCCACAAATATATTGAGGGAAGGCAACGAAGAGGATCTGAAAGCAAGGCAGAATTGCAGGAAACAGATTTCAGGAGGTCGATTCGAATCGCCTTTAAAGCACATGAAAAGCGGCAAAACGTCGACAATGATGCCCTTGGCCAAAAAGGGCGTATGCGTTTTTTCCTGAATATATTCAGGAAAAAACGCATACGCCCTTTTTGGCCAACCAAGCAACCTGGAAAGGCAAATCAGCGCTACAAAGAAGTCTCGCTTCCCATCGGTCAAAAGGGCCATGCGGAAAAAAGTGTCAAAACCAGAAATGCAGAACAGGCCATGGAGAAATGGGAGCCTTGCTACGCTGATGGGCGGGATGTAAATTGCCAACAGCCACTCTGGAGAAGTGTACGGTGTGTCCTGAAACATCGAAAAAACACAGGTTAGAGCGCATAGGGCACTTCCACTCATGGGCGTATAAATTGGGAAAACTAAAAATCAGCAAGACACAGGCACCCGAAAGTTTAGGGCTGCTCTGTTGACAAGAACCTCCACTTCATGACACCTTAAATATCCCAGGAAAGAGAAAAATGGATAAAGAAGTGGTGGTCCTTATGTACAATGGAATATCCCTCAGCCATGAAATCAATGTCATAAGGCTAGTAGCAGCATGATGAGTGGCTTTAGCTACGACGATTCTAAGTGAAATAAGTCACACAGAAAAAGACACTTATCATAAGCTATCACTTATAGAGGGAATGTAAAAACCGCTACACTTGAACTGAATTACAAAACAGAACAGAGTCACACGTTTACAAAACACACTATGGCTGCTAAACGGGAAAGGTGGGGTGGGGTGATGCATAAAACAAGGGTTTCAAATGAGCTGAGATACCGTTCCATAAACCCAATATGTAATAGAAAGACCTACTCCTTGCTCAGTGAACTGGACTCAACACCCCCTATTCACCGCACAAGAATATATCTGACTAGTAAGAATCTTAAAACCTAGGTATTGATATCTCTCTGGAAGTGAGTCAAGTGGCTGTAAAGCCGCATAAACACAGCCGTGAAAAACAGCTAAACCCCATTATAAAAATAAATTACTTTTAAAAACCCGTGAAACAAAGACAGTGAAAGAGAGAGAAATTCTTACAAAATTCGTTCAGGGGCTGTGATGCAACCTGGATTGACCATATCTAGACCCACAGCTGGATGAGACATAAGGGTGGACACTCTCGGGGCTGAGAGGTTTGGTGAGGTTGGGGGAGCAAACGCAGAGCCTTTAAAGTAATACTGCCTGTTACCCATCCCATGGGTCCCAAATCTCCAGGTTCAAGGGCATCTTCCTACCTCGAAAACATGCATGAGAAACCCAGAAGGTGGTACACCGTGTGATCGGGAAAGGTTTCTAAAACGCACCTCATTTCTCATCTCCTTGTGCTCGGGTTCGCCATTCCAGCCGCTTTACTAGCAATCTCCCTCCTTGGAGAATCAGCACCTTTAACCTCCCGTTCCGTACAGCTTGCAATTTGTCCTGAGGATGAACGGGAAGAGGGGGAGCCAATGAGAGACTAGCTCTAGGTGTTGGGACAGGCACAGGTCACTCTATTTTCCCATCAGGAAGAAGAATTAACCACAGGCTCAGCCTGCCGCCCGGAACCAGAATAGGGCCTGAGGCGATCCTGCGCTTTTGCGGCCAGCTCCCAAAAAAGCGAGTTGAAAAATGGAGCTCAGGGGCACTGCAATTCACAAACCTGCAGAGTTATAAATGATAACTCTCGTCCACAAATATATTGAGGGAAGGCAACGAAGAGGATCTGAAAGCAAGGCAGAATTGCAGGAAACAGATTTCAGGAGGTCGATTCGAATCGCCTTTAAAGCACATGAAAAGCGGCAAAACGTCGACAATGATGCCCTTGGCCAAAAAGGGCGTATGCGTTTTTTCCTGAATATATTCAGGAAAAAACGCATACGCCCTTTTTGGCCAACCAAGCAACCTGGAAAGGCAAATCAGCGCTACAAAGAAGTCTCGCTTCCCATCGGTCAAAAGGGCCATGCGGAAAAAAGTGTCAAAACCAGAAATGCAGAACAGGCCATGGAGAAATGGGAGCCTTGCTACGCTGATGGGCGGGATGTAAATTGCCAACAGCCACTCTGGAGAAGTGTACGGTGTGTCCTGAAACATCGAAAAAACACAGCTTAGAGCGCATAGGGCACTTCCACTCATGGGCGTATAAATTGGGAAAACTAAAAATCAGCAAGACACAGGCACCCGAAAGTTTAGGGCTGCTCTGTTGACAAGAACCTCCACTTCATGACACCTTAAATATCCCAGGAAAGAGAAAAATGGATAAAGAAGTGGTGGTCCTTATGTACAATGGAATATCCCTCAGCCATGAAATCAATGTCATAAGGCTAGTAGCAGCATGATGAGTGGCTTTAGCTACGACGATTCTAAGTGAAATAAGTCACACAGAAAAAGACACTTATCATAAGCTATCACTTATAAAGGGAATGTAAAAACCGCTACACTTGAACTGAATTACAAAACAGAACAGAGTCACACGTTTACAAAACACACTATGGCTGCTTAACGGGAAAGGTGGGGTGGGGTGATGCATAAAACAAGGGTTTCAAATGAGCTCAGATACCGTTCCATAAACCCAACATGTAATAGAAAGACCTACTCCTTGCTCAGTGAACTGGACTCAACACCCCCTATTCACCGCACAAGAATATATCTGACTAGTAAGAATCTTAAAACCTATGTATTGATATCTCTCTGGAAGTGAGTCAAGTGGCTGTAAAGCGGCAGAAACACAGCCGTGAAAAGCAGCTAAACCCCATTATAAAAATAAATTCCTTTTAAAAACCCGTGAAACAAAGACAGTGAAAGAGAGAGAAATTCTTACAAAATTCGTTCAGGGGCTGTGATGCAACCTGGATTGACCATATCTAGACCCACAGCTGGAGGAGACATAAGGGTGGACACTCTCGGGGCTGAGAGGTTTGGTGAGGTTGGGGGAGCAAACACAGAGCCTTTAAAGTAATACTGCCTGTTACCCATCCCATGGGTCCCAAATCTCCAGGTTCAAGGGCATCTTCCTACCTCGAAAACATGCATGAGAAACCCAGAAGGTGGTACACCGTGTGATCGGGAAAGGTTTCTTAAACGCACCTCATTTCTCATCTCCTTGTGCTCGGATTCGCCATTCCAGCCGCTTTACTAGCAATCTCCCTCCTTGGAGAATCAGCACCTTTAACCTCCCGTTCCGTACAGCTTGCAATTTGTCCTGAGGATGAACGGGAAGAGGGGGAGCCAATGAGAGACTAGCTCTAGGTGTTGGGACAGGCACAGGTCACTCTATTTTCCCATCAGGAAGAAGAATTAACCACAGGCCGAGCCTGCCGCCTGGAAGCAGAATAGGGCCTGAGGCAATCCTGCGCTTTTGTGGCCAGCTCCCAAAAAAGCGAGTTGAAAAATGGAGCTCAGGGGCACTGCAATTCACAAACCTGCAGAGTTATAAATGATAACTCTCGTCCACAAATATATTGAGGGAAGGCAACGAAGAGGATCTGAAAGCAAGGCAGAATTGCAGGAAACAGATTTCAGGAGGTCGATTCGAATCGCCTTTAAAGCACATGAAAAGCGGCAAAACGTCGACAATGATGCCCTTGGCCAAAAAGGGCGTATGCGTTTTTTCCTGAATATATTCAGGAAAAAACGCATACGCCCTTTTTGGCCAACCAAGCAACCTGGAAAGGCAAATCAGCGCTACAAAGAAGTCTCGCTTCCCATCGGTCAAAAGGGCCATGCGGAAAAAAGTGTCAAAACCAGAAATGCAGGACAGGCCATGGAGAAATGGGAGCCTTGCTACGCTGATGGGCGGGATGTAAATTGCCAACAGCCACTCTGGAGAAGTGTACGGTGTGTCCTGAAACATTGAAAAAACACAGCTTAGAGCGCATAGGGCACTTCCACTCATGGGCGTATAAATTGGGAAAACTAAAAATCAGCAAGACACAGGCACCCGAAAGTTTAGGGCTGCTCTGTTGACAAGAACCTCCACTTCATGACACCTAAAATATCCCAGGAAAGAGAAAAATGGATAAAGAAGTGGTGGTCCTTATGTACAATGGAATATCCCTCAGCCATGAAATCAATGTCATAAGGCTAGTAGCAGCATGATGAGTGGCTTTAGCTACGACGATTCTAAGTGAAATAAGTCACACAGAAAAAGACACTTATCATAAGCTATCACTTATAGAGGGAATGTAAAAACCGCTACACTTGAACTGAATTACAAAACAGAACAGAGTCACACGTTTACAAAACACACTATGGCTGCTTAACGGGAAAGGTGGGGTGGGGTGATGCATAAAACAAGGGTTTCAAATGAGCTCAGATACCGTTCCATAAACCCAATATGTAATAGAAAGACCTACTCCTTGCTCAGTGAACTGGACTCAACACCCCCTATTCACCGCACAAGAATATATCTGACTAGTAAGAATCTTAAAACCTAGGTATTGATATCTCTCTGGAAGTGAGTCAAGTGGCTGTAAAGCCGCATAAACACAGCCGTGAAAAACAGCTAAACCCCATTATAAAAATAAATTACTTTTAAAAACCCGTGAAACAAAGACAGTGAAAGAGAGAGAAATTCTTACAAAATTCGTTCAGGGGCTGTGATGCAACCTGGATTGACCATATCTAGACCCACAGCTGGATGAGACATAAGGGTGGACACTCTCGGGGCTGAGAGGTTTGGTGAGGTTGGGGGAGCAAACGCAGAGCCTTTAAAGTAATACTGCCTGTTACCCATCCCATGGGTCCCAAATCTCCAGGTTCAAGGGCATCTTCCTACCTCGAAAACATGCATGAGAAACCCAGAAGGTGGTACACCGTGTGATCGGGAAAGGTTTCTAAAACGCACCTCATTTCTCATCTCCTTGTGCTCGGGTTCGCCATTCCAGCCGCTTTACTAGCAATCTCCCTCCTTGGAGAATCAGCACCTTTAACCTCCCGTTCCGTACAGCTTGCAATTTGTCCTGAGGATGAACGGGAAGAGGGGGAGCCAATGAGAGACTAGCTCTAGGTGTTGGGACAGGCACAGGTCACTCTATTTTCCCATCAGGAAGAAGAATTAACCACAGGCTCAGCCTGCCGCCCGGAACCAGAATAGGGCCTGAGGCGATCCTGCGCTTTTGCGGCCAGCTCCCAAAAAAGCGAGTTGAAAAATGGAGCTCAGGGGCACTGCAATTCACAAACCTGCAGAGTTATAAATGATAACTCTCGTCCACAAATATATTGAGGGAAGGCAACGAAGAGGATCTGAAAGCAAGGCAGAATTGCAGGAAACAGATTTCAGGAGGTCGATTCGAATCGCCTTTAAAGCACATGAAAAGCGGCAAAACGTCGACAATGATGCCCTTGGCCAAAAAGGGCGTATGCGTTTTTTCCTGAATATATTCAGGAAAAAACGCATACGCCCTTTTTGGCCAACCAAGCAACCTGGAAAGGCAAATCAGCGCTACAAAGAAGTCTCGCTTCCCATCGGTCAAAAGGGCCATGCGGAAAAAAGTGTCAAAACCAGAAATGCAGAACAGGCCATGGAGAAATGGGAGCCTTGCTACGCTGATGGGCGGGATGTAAATTGCCAACAGCCACTCTGGAGAAGTGTACGGTGTGTCCTGAAACATCGAAAAAACACAGCTTAGAGCGCATAGGGCACTTCCACTCATGGGCGTATAAATTGGGAAAACTAAAAATCAGCAAGACACAGGCACCCGAAAGTTTAGGGCTGCTCTGTTGACAAGAACCTCCACTTCATGACACCTTAAATATCCCAGGAAAGAGAAAAATGGATAAAGAAGTGGTGGTCCTTATGTACAATGGAATATCCCTCAGCCATGAAATCAATGTCATAAGGCTAGTAGCAGCATGATGAGTGGCTTTAGCTACGACGATTCTAAGTGAAATAAGTCACACAGAAAAAGACACTTATCATAAGCTATCACTTATAAAGGGAATGTAAAAACCGCTACACTTGAACTGAATTACAAAACAGAACAGAGTCACACGTTTAGAAAACACACTATGGCTGCTTAACGGGAAAGGTGGGGTGGGGTGATGCATAAAACAAGGGTTTCAAATGAGCTCAGATACCGTTCCATAAACCCAATATGTAATAGAAAGACCTACTCCTTGCTCAGTGAACTGGACTCAACACCCCCTATTCACCGCACAAGAATATATCTGACTAGTAAGAATCTTAAAACCTATGTATTGATATCTCTCTGGAAGTGAGTCAAGTGGCTGTAAAGCGGCAGAAACACAGCCGTGAAAAGCAGCTAAACCCCATTATAAAAATAAATTACTTTTAAAAACCCATGAAACAAAGACAGTGAAAGAGAGAGAAATTCTTAAAAAATTCGTTCAGGGGCTGTGATGCAACCTGGATTGACCATATCTAGACCCACAGCTGGAGGAGACATAAGGGTGGACACTCTCGGGGCTGAGAGGTTTGGTGAGGTTGGGGGAGCAAACGCAGAGCCTTTAAAGTAATACTGCCTGTTACCCATCCCATGGGTCCCAAATCTCCAGGTTCAAGGGCATCTTCCTACCTCGAAAACATGCATGAGAAACCCAGAAGGTGGTACACCCTGTGATCGGGAGAGGTTTCTAAAACGCACCTCATTTCTCATCTCCTTGTGCTCGGATTCGCCATTCCAGCCACTTTACTAGCAATCTCCCTCCTTGGAGAATCAGCACCTTTAACCTCCCGTTCTGTACAGCTTGCAATTTGTCCTGAGGATGAACGGGAAGAGGGGGAGCCAATGAGAGACTAGCTCTAGGTGTTGGGACAGGCACAGGTCACTCTATTTTCCCATCAGGAAGAAGAATTAACCACAGGCTCAGCCTGCCGCCCGGAAGCAGAATAGGGCCTGAGGCAATCCTGCGCTTTTGCGGCCAGCTCCCAAAAAAGCGAGTTGAAAAATGGAGCTCAGGGGCACTGCAATTCACAAACCTGCAGAGTTATAAATGATAACTCTCGTCCACAAATATATTGAGGGAAGGCAACGAAGAGGATCTGAAAGCAAGGCAGAATTGCAGGAAACAGATTTCAGGAGGTCGATTCGAATCGCCTTTAAAGCACATGAAAAGCGGCAAAACGTCGACAATGATGCCCTTGGCCAAAAAGGGCGTATGCGTTTTTTCCTGAATATATTCAGGAAAAAACGCATACGCCCTTTTTGGCCAACCAAGCAACCTGGAAAAGCAAATCAGCGCTACAAAGAAGTCTCGCTTCCCATCGGTCAAAAGGGCCATGCGGAAAAAAGTGTCAAAACCAGAAATGCAGAATAGGCCATGGAGAAATGGGAGCCTTGCTACGCTGATGGGCGGGATGTAAATTGCCAACAGCCACTCTGGAGAAGTGTACGGTGTGTCCTGAAACATCGAAAAAACACAGCTTAGAGCGCATAGGGCACTTCCACTCATGGGCGTATAAATTGGGAAAACTAAAAATCAGCAAGACACAGGCACCCGAAAGTTTAGGGCTGCTCTGTTGACAAGAACCTCCACTTCATGACACCTTAAATATCCCAGGAAAGAGAAAAATGGATAAAGAAGTGGTGGTCCTTATGTACAATGGAATATCCCTCAGCCATGAAATCAATGTCATAAGGCTAGTAGCAGCATGATGTGTGGCTTTAGCTACGACGATTCTAAGTGAAATAAGTCACACAGAAAAAGACACTTATCATAAGCTATCACTTATAGAGGGAATGTAAAAACCGCTACACTTGAACTGAATTACAAAACAGAACAGAGTCACACGTTTAGAAAACACACTATGGCTGCTTAACGGGAAAGGTGGGGTGGGGTGATGCATAAAACAAGGGTTTCAAATGAGCTCAGATACCGTTCCATAAACCCAATATGTAATAGAAAGACCTACTCCTTGCTCAGTGAACTGGACTCAACACCCCCTATTCACCGCACAAGAATATATCTGACTAGTAAGAATCTTAAAACCTATGTATTGATATCTCTCTGGAAGTGACTCAAGTGGCTGTAAAGCGGCAGAAACACAGCCGTGAAAAGCAGCTAAACCCCATTATAAAAATAAATTACTTTTAAAAACCCGTGAAACAAAGACAGTGAAAGAGAGAGAAATTCTTACAAAATTCGTTCAGGGGCTGTGATGCAACCTGGATTGACCATATCTAGACCCACAGCTGGATGAGACATAAGGGTGGACACTCTCGGGGCTGAGAGGTTTGGTGAGGTTGGGGGAGCAAACGCAGAGCCTTTAAAGTAATACTGCCTGTTACCCATCCCATGGGTCCCAAATCTCCAGGTTCAAGGGCATCTTCCTACCTCGAAAACATGCATGAGAAACCCAGAAGGTGGTACACCGTGTGATCGGGAAAGGCTTCTAAAACGCACCTCATTTCTCATCTCCTTGTGCTCGGGTTCGCCATTCCAGCCGCTTTACTAGCAATCTCCCTCCTTGGAGAATCAGCACCTTTAACCTCCCGTTCCGTACAGCTTGCAATTTGTCCTGAGGATGAACGGGAAGAGGGGGAGCCAATGAGAGACTAGCTCTAGGTGTTGGGACAGGCACAGGTCACTCTATTTTCCCATCAGGAAGAAGAATTAACCACAGGCTCAGCCTGCCACCCGGAACCAGAATAGGGCCTGAGGCGATCCTGCGCTTTTGCGGCCAGCTCCCAAAAAAGCGAGTTGAAAAATGGAGCTCAGGGGCACTGCAATTCACAAACCTGCAGAGTTATAAATGATAACTCTCGTCCACAAATATATTGAGGGAAGGCAACGAAGAGGATCTGAAAGCAAGGCAGAATTGCAGGAAACAGATTTCAGGAGGTCGATTCGAATCGCCTTTAAAGCACATGAAAAGCGGCAAAACGTCGACAATGATGCCCTTGGCCAAAAAGGGCGTATGCGTTTTTTCCTGAATATATTCAGGAAAAAACGCATACGCCCTTTTTGGCCAACCAAGCAACCTGGAAAGGCAAATCAGCGCTACAAAGAAGTCTCGCTTCCCATCGGTCAAAAGGGCCATGCGGAAAAAAGTGTCAAAACCAGAAATGCAGGACAGGCCATGGAGAAATGGGAGCCTTGCTACGCTGATGGGCGGGATGTAAATTGCCAACAGCCACTCTGGAGAAGTGTACGGTGTGTCCTGAAACATCAAAAAAACACAGCTTAGAGCGCATAGGGCACTTCCACTCATGGGCGTATAAATTGGGAAAACTAAAAATCAGCAAGACACAGGCACCCGAAAGTTTAGGGCTGCTCTGTTGACAAGAACCTCCACTTCATGACACCTTAAATATCCCAGGAAAGAGAAAAATGGATAAAGAAGTGGTGGTCCTTATGTACAATGGAATATCCCTCAGCCATGAAATCAATGTCATAAGGCTAGTAGCAGCATGATGTGTGGCTTTAGCTACGACGATTCTAAGTGAAATAAGTCACACAGAAAAAGACACTTATCATAAGCTATCACTTATAGAGGGAATGTAAAAACCGCTACACTTGAACTGAATTACAAAACAGAACAGAGTCACACGTTTAGAAAACACACTATGGCTGCTTAACGGGAAAGGTGGGGTGGGGTGATGCATAAAACAAGGGTTTCAAATGAGCTGAGATACCGTTCCATAAACCCAATATGTAATAGAAAGACCTACTCCTTGCTCAGTGAACTGGACTCAACACCCCCTATTCACCGCACAAGAATATATCTGACTAGTAAGAATCTTAAAACCTATGTATTGATATCTCTCTGGAAGTGACTCAAGTGGCTGTAAAGCGGCAGAAACACAGCCGTGAAAAGCAGCTAAACCCCATTATAAAAATAAATTACTTTTAAAAACCCGTGAAACAAAGACAGTGAAAGAGAGAGAAATTCTTACAAAATTCGTTCAGGGGCTGTGATGCAACCTGGATTGACCATATCTAGACCCACAGCTGGATGAGACATAAGGGTGGACACTCTCGGGGCTGAGAGGTTTGGTGAGGTTGGGGGAGCAAACGCAGAGCCTTTAAAGTAATACTGCCTGTTACCCATCCCATGGGTCCCAAATCTCCAGATTCAAGGGCATCTTCCTACCTCGAAAACATGCATGAGAAACCCAGAAGGTGGTACACCGTGTGATCGGGAAAGGCTTCTAAAACGCACCTCATTTCTCATCTCCTTGTGCTCGGGTTCGCCATTCCAGCCGCTTTACTAGCAATCTCCCTCCTTGGAGAATCAGCACCTTTAACCTCCCGTTCCGTACAGCTTGCAATTTGTCCTGAGGATGAACGGGAAGAGGGGGAGCCAATGAGAGACTAGCTCTAGGTGTTGGGACAGGCACAGGTCACTCTATTTTCCCATCAGGAAGAAGAATTAACCACAGGCTCAGCCTGCCACCCGGAACCAGAATAGGGCCTGAGGCGATCCTGCGCTTTTGCGGCCAGCTCCCAAAAAAGCGAGTTGAAAAATGGAGCTCAGGGGCACTGCAATTCACAAACCTGCAGAGTTATAAATGATAACTCTCGTCCACAAATATATTGAGGGAAGGCAACGAAGAGGATCTGAAAGCAAGGCAGAATTGCAGGAAACAGATTTCAGGAGGTCGATTCGAATCGCCTTTAAAGCACATGAAAAGCGGCAAAACGTCGACAATGATGCCCTTGGCCAAAAAGGGCGTATGCGTTTTTTCCTGAATATATTCAGTAAAAAACGCATACGCCCTTTTCGGCCAACCAAGCAACCTGGAAAGGCAAATCAGCGCTACAAAGAAGTCTCGCTTCCCATCGGTCAAAAGGGCCATGCGGAAAAAAGTGTCAAAACCAGAAATGCAGAACAGGCCATGGAGAAATGGGAGCCTTGCTACGCTGATGGGCGGGATGTAAATTGCCAACAGCCACTCTGGAGAAGTGTACGGTGTGTCCTGAAACATCAAAAAAACACAGCTTAGAGCGCATAGGGCACTTCCACTCATGGGCGTATAAATTGGGAAAACTAAAAATCAGCAAGACACAGGCACCCGAAAGTTTAGGGCTGCTCTGTTGACAAGAACCTCCACTTCATGACACCTTAAATATCCCAGGAAAGAGAAAAATGGATAAAGAAGTGGTGGTCCTTATGTACAATGGAATATCCCTCAGCCATGAAATCAATGTCATAAGGCTAGTAGCAGCATGATGTGTGGCTTTAGCTACGACGATTCTAAGTGAAATAAGTCACACAGAAAAAGACACTTATCATAAGCTATCACTTATAGAGGGAATGTAAAAACCGCTACACTTGAACTGAATTACAAAACAGAACAGAGTCACACGTTTAGAAAACACACTATGGCTGCTTAACGGGAAAGGTGGGGTGGGGTGATGCATAAAACAAGGGTTTCAAATGAGCTGAGATACCGTTCCATAAACCCAATATGTAATAGAAAGACCTACTCCTTGCTCAGTGAACTGGACTCAACACCCCGTATTCACCGCACAAGAATATATCTGACTAGTAAGAATCTTAAAACCTATGTATTGATATCTCTCTGGAAGTGACTCAAGTGGCTGTAAAGCGGCAGAAACACAGCCGTGAAAAGCAGCTAAACCCCATTATAAAAATAAATTACTTTTAAAAACCCGTGAAACAAAGACAGTGAAAGAGAGAGAAATTCTTACAAAATTCGTTCAGGGGCTGTGATGCAACCTGGATTGACCATATCTAGACCCACAGCTGGATGAGACATAAGGGTGGACACTCTCGGGGCTGAGAGGTTTGGTGAGGTTGGGGGAGCAAACGCAGAGCCTTTAAAGTAATACTGCCTGTTACCCATCCCATGGGTCCCAAATCTCCAGGTTCAAGGGCATCTTCCTACCTCGAAAACATGCATGAGAAACCCAGAAGGTGGTACACCGTGTGATCGGGAAAGGTTTCTAAAACGCACTTCATTTCTCATCTCCTTGTGCTCGGGTTCGCCATTCCAGCCGCTTTACTAGCAATCTCCCTCCTTGGAGAATCAGCACCTTTAACCTCCCGTTCCGTACAGCTTGCAATTTGTCCTGAGGATGAACGGGAAGAGGGGGAGCCAATGAGAGACTAGCTCTAGGTGTTGGGACAGGCACAGGTCACTCTATTTTCCCATCAGGAAGAAGAATTAACCACAGGCTCAGCCTTCCGCCCGGAAGCACAATAGGGCCTGAGGAAATCCTGCGCTTTTGCGGCCAGCTCCCAAAAAAGCGAGTTGAAAAATGGAGCTCAGGGGCACTGCAATTCACAAACCTGCAGAGTTATAAATGATAACTCTCGTCCACAAATATATTGAGGGAAGGCAACGAAGAGGATCTGAAAGCAAGGCAGAATTGCAGGAAACAGATTTCAGGAGGTCGATTCGAATCGCCTTTAAAGCACATGAAAAGCGGCAAAACGTCGACAATGATGCCCTTGGCCAAAAAGGGCGTATGCGTTTTTTCCTGAATATATTCAGGAAAAAACGCATACGCCCTTTTTGGCCAACCAAGCAACCTGGAAAGGCAAATCAGCGCTACAAAGAAGTCTCGCTTCCCATCGGTCAAAAGGGCCATGCGGAAAAAAGTGTCAAAACCAGAAATGCAGGACAGGCCATGGAGAAATGGGAGCCTTGCTACGCTGATGGGCGGGATGTAAATTGCCAACAGCCACTCTGGAGAAGTGTACGGTGTGTCCTGAAACATCAAAAAAACACAGCTTAGAGCGCATAGGGCACTTCCACTCATGGGCGTATAAATTGGGAAAACTAAAAATCAGCAAGACACAGGCACCCGAAAGTTTAGGGCTGCTCTGTTGACAAGAACCTCCACTTCATGACACCTTAAATATCCCAGGAAAGAGAAAAATGGATAAAGAAGTGGTGGTCCTTATGTACAATGGAATATCCCTCAGCCATGAAATCAATGTCATAAGGCTAGTAGCAGCATGATGTGTGGCTTTAGCTACGACGATTCTAAGTGAAATAAGTCACACAGAAAAAGACACTTATCATAAGCTATCACTTATAGAGGGAATGTAAAAACCGCTACACTTGAACTGAATTACAAAACAGAACAGAGTCACACGTTTAGAAAACACACTATGGCTGCTTAACGGGAAAGGTGGGGTGGGGTGATGCATAAAACAAGGGTTTCAAATGAGCTGAGATACCGTTCCATAAACCCAATATGTAATAGAAAGACCTACTCCTTGCTCAGTGAACTGGACTCAACACCCCCTATTCACCGCACAAGAATATATCTGACTAGTAAGAATCTTAAAACCTATGTATTGATATCTCTCTGGAAGTGACTCAAGTGGCTGTAAAGCGGCAGAAACACAGCCGTGAAAAGCAGCTAAACCCCATTATAAAAATAAATTACTTTTAAAAACCCGTGAAACAAAGACAGTGAAAGAGAGAGAAATTCTTACAAAATTCGTTCAGGGGCTGTGATGCAACCTGGATTGACCATATCTAGACCCACAGCTGGATGAGACATAAGGGTGGACACTCTCGGGGCTGAGAGGTTTGGTGAGGTTGGGGGAGCAAACGCAGAGCCTTTAAAGTAATACTGCCTGTTACCCATCCCATGGGTCCCAAATCTCCAGGTTCAAGGGCATCTTCCTACCTCGAAAACATGCATGAGAAACCCAGAAGGTGGTACACCGTGTGATCGGGAAAGGCTTCTAAAACGCACCTCATTTCTCATCTCCTTGTGCTCGGGTTCGCCATTCCAGCCGCTTTACTAGCAATCTCCCTCCTTGGAGAATCAGCACCTTTAACCTCCCGTTCCGTACAGCTTGCAATTTGTCCTGAGGATGAACGGGAAGAGGGGGAGCCAATGAGAGACTAGCTCTAGGTGTTGGGACAGGCACAGGTCACTCTATTTTCCCATCAGGAAGAAGAATTAACCACAGGCTCAGCCTGCCACCCGGAACCAGAATAGGGCCTGAGGCGATCCTGCGCTTTTGCGGCCAGCTCCCAAAAAAGCGAGTTGAAAAATGGAGCTCAGGGGCACTGCAATTCACAAACCTGCAGAGTTATAAATGATAACTCTCGTCCACAAATATATTGAGGGAAGGCAACGAAGAGGATCTGAAAGCAAGGCAGAATTGCAGGAAACAGATTTCAGGAGGTCGATTCGAATCGCCTTTAAAGCACATGAAAAGCGGCAAAACGTCGACAATGATGCCCTTGGCCAAAAAGGGCGTATGCGTTTTTTCCTGAATATATTCAGTAAAAAACGCATACGCCCTTTTCGGCCAACCAAGCAACCTGGAAAGGCAAATCAGCGCTACAAAGAAGTCTCGCTTCCCATCGGTCAAAAGGGCCATGCGGAAAAAAGTGTCAAAACCAGAAATGCAGAACAGGCCATGGAGAAATGGGAGCCTTGCTACGCTGATGGGCGGGATGTAAATTGCCAACAGCCACTCTGGAGAAGTGTACGGTGTGTCCTGAAACATCAAAAAAACACAGCTTAGAGCGCATAGGGCACTTCCACTCATGGGCGTATAAATTGGGAAAACTAAAAATCAGCAAGACACAGGCACCCGAAAGTTTAGGGCTGCTCTGTTGACAAGAACCTCCACTTCATGACACCTTAAATATCCCAGGAAAGAGAAAAATGGATAAAGAAGTGGTGGTCCTTATGTACAATGGAATATCCCTCAGCCATGAAATCAATGTCATAAGGCTAGTAGCAGCATGATGTGTGGCTTTAGCTACGACGATTCTAAGTGAAATAAGTCACACAGAAAAAGACACTTATCATAAGCTATCACTTATAGAGGGAATGTAAAAACCGCTACACTTGAACTGAATTACAAAACAGAACAGAGTCACACGTTTAGAAAACACACTATGGCTGCTTAACGGGAAAGGTGGGGTGGGGTGATGCATAAAACAAGGGTTTCAAATGAGCTCAGATACCGTTCCATAAACCCAATATGTAATAGAAAGACCTACTCCTTGCTCAGTGAACTGGACTCAACACCCCCTATTCACCGCACAAGAATATATCTGACTAGTAAGAATCTTAAAACCTATGTATTGATATCTCTCTGGAAGTGACTCAAGTGGCTGTAAAGCGGCAGAAACACAGCCGTGAAAAGCAGCTAAACCCCATTATAAAAATAAATTACTTTTAAAAACCCGTGAAACAAAGACAGTGAAAGAGAGAGAAATTCTTACAAAATTCGTTCAGGGGCTGTGATGCAACCTGGATTGACCATATCTAGACCCACAGCTGGATGAGACATAAGGGTGGACACTCTCGGGGCTGAGAGGTTTGGTGAGGTTGGGGGAGCAAACGCAGAGCCTTTAAAGTAATACTGCCTGTTACCCATCCCATGGGTCCCAAATCTCCAGGTTCAAGGGCATCTTCCTACCTCGAAAACATGCATGAGAAACCCAGAAGGTGGTACACCGTGTGATCGGGAAAGGTTTCTAAAACGCACTTCATTTCTCATCTCCTTGTGCTCGGGTTCGCCATTCCAGCCGCTTTACTAGCAATCTCCCTCCTTGGAGAATCAGCACCTTTAACCTCCCGTTCCGTACAGCTTGCAATTTGTCCTGAGGATGAACGGGAAGAGGGGGAGCCAATGAGAGACTAGCTCTAGGTGTTGGGACAGGCACAGGTCACTCTATTTTCCCATCAGGAAGAAGAATTAACCACAGGCTCAGCCTTCCGCCCGGAAGCACAATAGGGCCTGAGGAAATCCTGCGCTTTTGCGGCCAGCTCCCAAAAAAGCGAGTTGAAAAATGGAGCTCAGGGGCACTGCAATTCACAAACCTGCAGAGTTATAAATGATAACTCTCGTCCACAAATATATTGAGGGAAGGCAACGAAGAGGATCTGAAAGCAAGGCAGAATTGCAGGAAACAGATTTCAGGAGGTTGATTCGAATCGCCTTTAAAGCACATGAAAAGCGGCAAAACGTCGACAATGATGCCCTTGGCCAAAAAGGGCGTATGCGTTTTTTCCTGAATATATTCAGGAAAAAACGCATACGCCCTTTTTGGCCAACCAAGCAACCTGGAAAGGCAAATCAGCGCTACAAAGAAGTCTCGCTTCCCATCGGTCAAAAGGGCCATGCGGAAAAAAGTGTCAAAACCAGAAATGCAGAACAGGCCATGGAGAAATGGGAGCCTTGCTACGCTGATGGGCGGGATGTAAATTGCCAACAGCCACTCTGGAGAAGTGTACGGTGTGTCCTGAAACATCGAAAAAACACAGCTTAGAGCGCATAGGGCACTTCCACTCATGGGCGTATAAATTGGGAAAACTAAAAATCAGCAAGACACAGGCACCCGAAAGTTTAGGGCTGCTCTGTTGACAAGAACCTCCACTTCATGACACCTTAAATATCCCAGGAAAGAGAAAAATGGATAAAGAAGTGGTGGTCCTTATGTACAATGGAATATCCCTCAGCCATGAAATCAATGTCATAAGGCTAGTAGCAGCATGATGAGTGGCTTTAGCTACGACGATTCTAAGTGAAATAAGTCACACAGAAAAAGACACTTATCATAAGCTATCACTTATAGAGGGAATGTAAAAACCGCTACACTTGAACTGAATTACAAAACAGAACAGAGTCACACGTTTACAAAACACACTATGGCTGCTTAACGGGAAAGGTGGGGTGGGGTGATGCATAAAACAAGGGTTTCAAATGAGCTCAGATACCGTTCCATAAACCCAATATGTAATAGAAAGACCTACTCCTTGCTCAGTGAACTGGACTCAACACCCCCTATTCACCGCACAAGAATATATCTGACTAGTAAGAATCTTAAAACCTATGTATTGATATCTCTCTGGAAGTGAGTCAAGTGGCTGTAAAGCGGCAGAAACACAGCCGTGAAAAGCAGCTAAACCCCATTATAAAAATAAATTACTTTTAAAAACCCGTGAAACAAAGACAGTGAAAGAGAGAGAAATTCTTACAAAATTCGTTCAGGGGCTGTGATGCAACCTGGATTGACCATATCTAGACCCACAGCTGGATGAGACATAAGGGTGGACACTCTCGGGGCTGAGAGGTTTGGTGAGGTTGGGGGAGCAAACGCAGAGCCTTTAAAGTAATACTGCCTGTTACCCATCCCATGGGTCCCAAATCTCCAGGTTCAAGGGCATCTTCCTACCTCGAAAACATGCATGAGAAACCCAGAAGGTGGTACACCGTGTGATCGGGAAAGGCTTCTAAAACGCACCTCATTTCTCATCTCCTTGTGCTCGGGTTCGCCATTCCAGCCGCTTTATTAGCAATCTCCCTCCTTGGAGAATCAGCACCTTTAACCTCCCGTTCCGTACAGCTTGCAATTTGTCCTGAGGATGAACGGGAAGAGGGGGAGCCAATGAGAGACTAGCTCTAGGTGTTGGGACAGGCACAGGTCACTCTATTTTCCCATCAGGAAGAAGAATTAACCACAGGCTCAGCCTGCCGCCCGGAACCAGAATAGGGCCTGAGGCGATCCTGCGCTTTTGCGGCCAGCTCCCAAAAAAGCGAGTTGAAAAATGGAGCTCAGGGGCACTGCAATTCACAAACCTGCAGAGTTATAAATGATAACTCTCGTCCACAAATATATTGAGGGAAGGCAACGAAGAGGATCTGAAAGCAAGGCAGAATTGCAGGAAACAGATTTCAGGAGGTCGATTCGAATTGCCTTTAAAGCACATGAAAAGCGGCAAAACGTCGACAATGATGCCCTTGGCCAAAAAGGGCGTATGCGTTTTTTCCTGAATATATTCAGGAAAAAACGCATACGCCCTTTTTGGCCAACCAAGCAACCTGGAAAGGCAAATCAGCGCTACAAAGAAGTCTCGCTTCCCATCGGTCAAAAGGGCCATGCGGAAAAAAGTGTCAAAACCAGAAATGCAGAACAGGCCATGGAGAAATGGGAGCCTTGCTACGCTGATGGGCGGGATGTAAATTGCCAACAGCCACTCTGGAGAAGTGTATGGTGTGTCCTGAAACATCGAAAAAACACAGCTTAGAGCGCATAGGGCACTTCCACTCATGGGCGTATAAATTGGGAAAACTAAAAATCAGCAAGACACAGGCACCCGAAAGTTTAGGGCTGCTCTGTTGACAAGAACCTCCACTTCATGACACCTTAAATATCCCAGGAAAGAGAAAAATGGATAAAGAAGTGGTGGTCCTTATGTACAATGGAATATCCCTCAGCCATGAAATCAATGTCATAAGGCTAGTAGCAGCATGATGAGTGGCTTTAGCTACGACGATTCTAAGTGAAATAAGTCACACAGAAAAAGACACTTATCATAAGCTATCACTTATAGAGGGAATGTAAAAACCGCTACACTTGAACTGAATTACAAAACAGAACAGAGTCACACGTTTACAAAACACACTATGGCTGCTTAACGGGAAAGGTGGGATGGGGTGATGCATAAAACAAGGGTTTCAAATGAGCTGAGATACCGTTCCATAAACCCAATATGTAATAGAAAGACCTACTCCTTGCTCAGTGAACTGGACTCAACACCCCCTATTCACCGCACAAGAATATATCTGACTAGTAAGAATCTTAAAACCTATGTATTGATATCTCTCTGGAAGTGACTCAAGTGGCTGTAAAGCGGCAGAAACACAGCCGTGAAAAGCAGCTAAACCCCATTATAAAAATAAATTCCTTTTAAAAACCCGTGAAACAAAGACAGTGAAAGAGAGAGAAATTCTTACAAAATTCGTTCAGGGGCTGTGATGCAACCTGGATTGACCATATCTAGACCCAGAGCTGGAGGAGACATAAGGGTGGACACTCTCGGGGCTGAGAGGTTTGGTGAGGTTGGGGGAGCAAACGCAGAGCCTTTAAAGTAATACTGCCTGTTACCCATCCCATGGGTCCCAAATCTCCAGGTTCAAGGGCATCTTCCTACCTCGAAAACATGCATGAGAAACCCAGAAGGTGGTACACCGTGTGATCGGGAAAGGCTTCTAAAACGCACCTCATTTCTCACCTCCTTGTGCTCGTGTTCGCCATTCCAGCCGCTTTACTAGCAATCTCCCTCCTTGGAGAATCAGCACCTTTAACCTCCCGTTCCGTACAGCTTGCAATTTGTCCTGAGGATGAACGGGAAGAGGGGGAGCCAATGAGAGACTAGCTCTAGGTGTTGGGACAGGCACAGGTCACTCTATTTTCCCATCAGGAAGAAGAATTAACCACAGGCTCAGCCTGCCACCCGGAACCAGAATAGGGCCTGAGGCGATCCTGCGCTTTTGCGGCCAGCTCCCAAAAAAGCGAGTTGAAAAATGGAGCTCAGGGGCACTGCAATTCACAAACCTGCAGAGTTATAAATGATAACTCTCGTCCACAAATATATTGAGGGAAGGCAACGAAGAGGATCTGAAAGCAAGGCAGAATTGCAGGAAACAGATTTCAGGAGGTCGATTCGAATCGCCTTTAAAGCACATGAAAAGCGGCAAAACGTCGACAATGATGCCCTTGGCCAAAAAGGGCGTATGCGTTTTTTCCTGAATATATTCAGGAAAAAACGCATACGCCCTTTTTGGCCAACCAAGCAACCTGGAAAGGCAAATCAGCGCTACAAAGAAGTCTCGCTTCCCATCGGTCAAAAGGGCCATGCGGAAAAAAGTGTCAAAACCAGAAATGCAGGACAGGCCATGGAGAAATGGGAGCCTTGCTACGCTGATGGGCGGGATGTAAATTGCCAACAGCCACTCTGGAGAAGTGTACGGTGTGTCCTGAAACATCGAAAAAACACAGGTTAGAGCGCATAGGGCACTTCCACTCATGGGCGTATAAATTGGGAAAACTAAAAATCAGCAAGACACAGGCACCCGAAAGTTTAGGGCTGCTCTGTTGACAAGAACCTCCACTTCATGACACCTTAAATATCCCAGGAAAGAGAAAAATGGATAAAGAAGTGGTGGTCCTTATGTACAATGGAATATCCCTCAGCCATGAAATCAATGTCATAAGGCTAGTAGCAGCATGATGTGTGGCTTTAGCTACGACGATTCTAAGTGAAATAAGTCACACAGAAAAAGACACTTATCATAAGCTATCACTTATAGAGGGAATGTAAAAACCGCTACACTTGAACTGAATTACAAAACAGAACAGAGTCACACGTTTAGAAAACACACTATGGCTGCTTAACGGGAAAGGTGGGGTGGGGTGATGCATAAAACAAGGGTTTCAAATGAGCTGAGATACCGTTCCATAAACCCAATATGTAATAGAAAGACCTACTCCTTGCTCAGTGAACTGGACTCAACACCCCGTATTCACCGCACAAGAATATATCTGACTAGTAAGAATCTTAAAACCTATGTATTGATATCTCTCTGGAAGTGACTCAAGTGGCTGTAAAGCGGCAGAAACACAGCCGTGAAAAGCAGCTAAACCCCATTATAAAAATAAATTACTTTTAAAAACCCGTGAAACAAAGACAGTGAAAGAGAGAGAAATTCTTACAAAATTCGTTCAGGGGCTGTGATGCAACCTGGATTGACCATATCTAGACCCACAGCTGGAGGAGACATAAGGGTGGACACTCTCGGGGCTGAGAGGTTTGGTGAGGTTGGGGGAGCAAACGCAGAGCCTTTAAAGTAATACTGCCTGTTACCCATCCCATGGGTCCCAAATCTCCAGGTTCAAGGGCATCTTCCTACCTCGAAAACATGCATGAGAAACCCAGAAGGTGGTACACCGTGTGATCGGGAAAGGCTTCTAAAACGCACCTCATTTCTCATCTCCTTGTGCTCGGGTTCGCCATTCCAGCCGCTTTACTAGCAATCTCCCTCCTTGGAGAATCAGCACCTTTAACCTCCCGTTCCGTACAGCTTGCAATTTGTCCTGAGGATGAACGGGAAGAGGGGGAGCCAATGAGAGACTAGCTCTAGGTGTTGGGACAGGCACAGGTCACTCTATTTTCCCATCAGGAAGAAGAATTAACCACAGGCTCAGCCTGCCACCCGGAACCAGAATAGGGCCTGAGGCGATCCTGCGCTTTTGCGGCCAGCTCCCAAAAAAGCGAGTTGAAAAATGGAGCTCAGGGGCACTGCAATTCACAAACCTGCAGAGTTATAAATGATAACTCTCGTCCACAAATATATTGAGGGAAGGCAACGAAGAGGATCTGAAAGCAAGGCAGAATTGCAGGAAACAGATTTCAGGAGGTCGATTCGAATCGCCTTTAAAGCACATGAAAAGCGGCAAAACGTCGACAATGATGCCCTTGGCCAAAAAGGGCGTATGCGTTTTTTCCTGAATATATTCAGTAAAAAACGCATACGCCCTTTTCGGCCAACCAAGCAACCTGGAAAGGCAAATCAGCGCTACAAAGAAGTCTCGCTTCCCATCGGTCAAAAGGGCCATGCGGAAAAAAGTGTCAAAACCAGAAATGCAGAACAGGCCATGGAGAAATGGGAGCCTTGCTACGCTGATGGGCGGGATGTAAATTGCCAACAGCCACTCTGGAGAAGTGTACGGTGTGTCCTGAAACATCAAAAAAACACAGCTTAGAGCGCATAGGGCACTTCCACTCATGGGCGTATAAATTGGGAAAACTAAAAATCAGCAAGACACAGGCACCCGAAAGTTTAGGGCTGCTCTGTTGACAAGAACCTCCACTTCATGACACCTTAAATATCCCAGGAAAGAGAAAAATGGATAAAGAAGTGGTGGTCCTTATGTACAATGGAATATCCCTCAGCCATGAAATCAATGTCATAAGGCTAGTAGCAGCATGATGTGTGGCTTTAGCTACGACGATTCTAAGTGAAATAAGTCACACAGAAAAAGACACTTATCATAAGCTATCACTTATAGAGGGAATGTAAAAACCGCTACACTTGAACTGAATTACAAAACAGAACAGAGTCACACGTTTAGAAAACACACTATGGCTGCTTAACGGGAAAGGTGGGGTGGGGTGATGCATAAAACAAGGGTTTCAAATGAGCTGAGATACCGTTCCATAAACCCAATATGTAATAGAAAGACCTACTCCTTGCTCAGTGAACTGGACTCAACACCCCCTATTCACCGCACAAGAATATATCTGACTAGTAAGAATCTTAAAACCTATGTATTGATATCTCTCTGGAAGTGACTCAAGTGGCTGTAAAGCGGCAGAAACACAGCCGTGAAAAGCAGCTAAACCCCATTATAAAAATAAATTACTTTTAAAAACCCGTGAAACAAAGACAGTGAAAGAGAGAGAAATTCTTACAAAATTCGTTCAGGGGCTGTGATGCAACCTGGATTGACCATATCTAGACCCACAGCTGGATGAGACATAAGGGTGGACACTCTCGGGGCTGAGAGGTTTGGTGAGGTTGGGGGAGCAAACGCAGAGCCTTTAAAGTAATACTGCCTGTTACCCATCCCATGGGTCCCAAATCTCCAGGTTCAAGGGCATCTTCCTACCTCGAAAACATGCATGAGAAACCCAGAAGGTGGTACACCGTGTGATCGGGAAAGGCTTCTAAAACGCACCTCATTTCTCATCTCCTTGTGCTCGGGTTCGCCATTCCAGCCGCTTTACTAGCAATCTCCCTCCTTGGAGAATCAGCACCTTTAACCTCCCGTTCCGTACAGCTTGCAATTTGTCCTGAGGATGAACGGGAAGAGGGGGAGCCAATGAGAGACTAGCTCTAGGTGTTGGGACAGGCACAGGTCACTCTATTTTCCCATCAGGAAGAAGAATTAACCACAGGCTCAGCCTGCCACCCGGAACCAGAATAGGGCCTGAGGCGATCCTGCGCTTTTGCGGCCAGCTCCCAAAAAAGCGAGTTGAAAAATGGAGCTCAGGGGCACTGCAATTCACAAACCTGCAGAGTTATAAATGATAACTCTCGTCCACAAATATATTGAGGGAAGGCAACGAAGAGGATCTGAAAGCAAGGCAGAATTGCAGGAAACAGATTTCAGGAGGTCGATTCGAATCGCCTTTAAAGCACATGAAAAGCGGCAAAACGTCGACAATGATGCCCTTGGCCAAAAAGGGCGTATGCGTTTTTTCCTGAATATATTCAGTAAAAAACGCATACGCCCTTTTCGGCCAACCAAGCAACCTGGAAAGGCAAATCAGCGCTACAAAGAAGTCTCGCTTCCCATCGGTCAAAAGGGCCATGCGGAAAAAAGTGTCAAAACCAGAAATGCAGAACAGGCCATGGAGAAATGGGAGCCTTGCTACGCTGATGGGCGGGATGTAAATTGCCAACAGCCACTCTGGAGAAGTGTACGGTGTGTCCTGAAACATCAAAAAAACACAGCTTAGAGCGCATAGGGCACTTCCACTCATGGGCGTATAAATTGGGAAAACTAAAAATCAGCAAGACACAGGCACCCGAAAGTTTAGGGCTGCTCTGTTGACAAGAACCTCCACTTCATGACACCTTAAATATCCCAGGAAAGAGAAAAATGGATAAAGAAGTGGTGGTCCTTATGTACAATGGAATATCCCTCAGCCATGAAATCAATGTCATAAGGCTAGTAGCAGCATGATGTGTGGCTTTAGCTACGACGATTCTAAGTGAAATAAGTCACACAGAAAAAGACACTTATCATAAGCTATCACTTATAGAGGGAATGTAAAAACCGCTACACTTGAACTGAATTACAAAACAGAACAGAGTCACACGTTTAGAAAACACACTATGGCTGCTTAACGGGAAAGGTGGGGTGGGGTGATGCATAAAACAAGGGTTTCAAATGAGCTGAGATACCGTTCCATAAACCCAATATGTAATAGAAAGACCTACTCCTTGCTCAGTGAACTGGACTCAACACCCCCTATTCACCGCACAAGAATATATCTGACTAGTAAGAATCTTAAAACCTATGTATTGATATCTCTCTGGAAGTGACTCAAGTGGCTGTAAAGCGGCAGAAACACAGCCGTGAAAAGCAGCTAAACCCCATTATAAAAATAAATTACTTTTAAAAACCCGTGAAACAAAGACAGTGAAAGAGAGAGAAATTCTTACAAAATTCGTTCAGGGGCTGTGATGCAACCTGGATTGACCATATCTAGACCCACAGCTGGATGAGACATAAGGGTGGACACTCTCGGGGCTGAGAGGTTTGGTGAGGTTGGGGGAGCAAACGCAGAGCCTTTAAAGTAATACTGCCTGTTACCCATCCCATGGGTCCCAAATCTCCAGGTTCAAGGGCATCTTCCTACCTCGAAAACATGCATGAGAAACCCAGAAGGTGGTACACCGTGTGATCGGGAAAGGTTTCTAAAACGCACTTCATTTCTCATCTCCTTGTGCTCGGGTTCGCCATTCCAGCCGCTTTACTAGCAATCTCCCTCCTTGGAGAATCAGCACCTTTAACCTCCCGTTCCGTACAGCTTGCAATTTGTCCTGAGGATGAACGGGAAGAGGGGGAGCCAATGAGAGACTAGCTCTAGGTGTTGGGACAGGCACAGGTCACTCTATTTTCCCATCAGGAAGAAGAATTAACCACAGGCTCAGCCTTCCGCCCGGAAGCACAATAGGGCCTGAGGAAATCCTGCGCTTTTGCGGCCAGCTCCCAAAAAAGCGAGTTGAAAAATGGAGCTCAGGGGCACTGCAATTCACAAACCTGCAGAGTTATAAATGATAACTCTCGTCCACAAATATATTGAGGGAAGGCAACGAAGAGGATCTGAAAGCAAGGCAGAATTGCAGGAAACAGATTTCAGGAGGTTGATTCGAATCGCCTTTAAAGCACATGAAAAGCGGCAAAACGTCGACAATGATGCCCTTGGCCAAAAAGGGCGTATGCGTTTTTTCCTGAATATATTCAGGAAAAAACGCATACGCCCTTTTTGGCCAACCAAGCAACCTGGAAAGGCAAATCAGCGCTACAAAGAAGTCTCGCTTCCCATCGGTCAAAAGGGCCATGCGGAAAAAAGTGTCAAAACCAGAAATGCAGAACAGGCAATGGAGAAATGGGAGCCTTGCTACGCTGATGGGCGGGATGTAAATTGCCAACAGCCACTCTGGAGAAGTGTACGGTGTGTCCTGAAACATCGAAAAAACACAGCTTAGAGCGCATAGGGCACTTCCACTCATGGGCGTATAAATTGGGAAAACTAAAAATCAGCAAGACACAGGCACCCGAAAGTTTAGGGCTGCTCTGTTGACAAGAACCTCCACTTCATGACACCTTAAATATCCCAGGAAAGAGAAAAATGGATAAAGAAGTGGTGGTCCTTATGTACAATGGAATATCACTCAGCCATGAAATCAATGTCATAAGGCTAGTAGCAGCATGATGAGTGGCTTTAGCTACGACGATTCTAAGTGAAATAAGTCACACAGAAAAAGACACTTATCATAAGCTATCACTTATAAAGGGAATGTAAAAACCGCTACACTTGAACTGAATTACAAAACAGAACAGAGTCACACGTTTACAAAACACACTATGGCTGCTTAACGGGAAAGGTGGGGTGGGGTGATGCATAAAACAAGGGTTTCAAATGAGCTCAGATACCGTTCCATAAACCCAATATGTAATAGAAAGACCTACTCCTTGCTCAGTGAACTGGACTCAACACCCCCTATTCACCGCACAAGAATATATCTGACTAGTAAGAATCTTAAAACCTATGTATTGATATCTCTCTGGAAGTGACTCAAGTGGCTGTAAAGCGGCAGAAACACAGCCGTGAAAAGCAGCTAAACCCCATTATAAAAATAAATTACTTTTAAAAACCCGTGAAACAAAGACAGTGAAAGAGAGAGAAATTCTTACAAAATTCGTTCAGGGGCTGTGATGCAACCTGGATTGACCATATCTAGACCCACAGCTGGAGGAGACATAAGGGTGGACACTCTCGGGGCTGAGAGGTTTGGTGAGGTTGGGGGAGCAAACGCAGAGCCTTTAAAGTAATACTGCCTGTTACCCATCCCATGGGTCCCAAATCTCCAGGTTCAAGGGCATCTTCCTACCTCGAAAACATGCATGAGAAACCCAGAAGGTGGTACACCGTGTGATCGGGAAAGGCTTCTAAAACGCACCTCATTTCTCATCTCCTTGTGCTCGGGTTCGCCATTCCAGCCGCTTTACTAGCAATCTCCCTCCTTGGAGAATCAGCACCTTTAACCTCCCGTTCCGTACAGCTTGCAATTTGTCCTGAGGATGAACGGGAAGAGGGGGAGCCAATGAGAGACTAGCTCTAGGTGTTGGGACAGGCACAGGTCACTCTATTTTCCCATCAGGAAGAAGAATTAACCACAGGCTCAGCCTTCCGCCCGGAAGCACAATAGGGCCTGAGGAAATCCTGCGCTTTTGCGGCCAGCTCCCAAAAAAGCGAGTTGAAAAATGGAGCTCAGGGGCACTGCAATTCACAAACCTGCAGAGTTATAAATGATAACTCTCGTCCACAAATATATTGAGGGAAGGCAACGAAGAGGATCTGAAAGCAAGGCAGAATTGCAGGAAACAGATTTCAGGAGGTTGATTCGAATCGCCTTTAAAGCACATGAAAAGCGGCAAAACGTCGACAATGATGCCCTTGGCCAAAAAGGGCGTATGCGTTTTTTCCTGAATATATTCAGGAAAAAACGCATACGCCCTTTTTGGCCAACCAAGCAACCTGGAAAGGCAAATCAGCGCTACAAAGAAGTCTCGCTTCCCATCGGTCAAAAGGGCCATGCGGAAAAAAGTGTCAAAACCAGAAATGCAGAACAGGCCATGGAGAAATGGGAGCCTTGCTACGCTGATGGGCGGGATGTAAATTGCCAACAGCCACTCTGGAGAAGTGTACGGTGTGTCCTGAAACATCGAAAAAACACAGCTTAGAGCGCATAGGGCACTTCCACTCATGGGCGTATAAATTGGGAAAACTAAAAATCAGCAAGACACAGGCACCCCAAAGTTTAGGGCTGCTCTGTTGACAAGAACCTCCACTTCATGACACCTTAAATATCCCAGGAAAGAGAAAAATGGATAAAGAAGTGGTGGTCCTTATGTACAATGGAATATCCCTCAGCCATGAAATCAATGTCATAAGGCTAGTAGCAGCATGATGAGTGGCTTTAGCTACGACGATTCTAAGTGAAATAAGTCACACAGAAAAAGACACTTATCATAAGCTATCACTTATAGAGGGAATGTAAAAACCGCTACACTTGAACTGAATTACAAAACAGAACAGAGTCACACGTTTACAAAACACACTATGGCTGCTTAACGGGAAAGGTGGGGTGGGGTGATGCATAAAACAAGGGTTTCAAATGAGCTCAGATACCGTTCCATAAACCCAATATGTAATAGAAAGACCTACTCCTTGCTCAGTGAACTGGACTCAACACCCCCTATTCACCGCACAAGAATATATCTGACTAGTAAGAATCTTAAAACCTATGTATTGATATCTCTCTGGAAGTGAGTCAAGTGGCTGTAAAGCGGCAGAAACACAGCCGTGAAAAGCAGCTAAACCCCATTATAAAAATAAATTACTTTTAAAAACCCGTGAAACAAAGACAGTGAAAGAGAGAGAAATTCTTACAAAATTCGTTCAGGGGCTGTGATGCAACCTGGATTGACCATATCTAGACCCACAGCTGGATGAGACATAAGGGTGGACACTCTCGGGGCTGAGAGGTTTGGTGAGGTTGGGGGAGCAAACGCAGAGCCTTTAAAGTAATACTGCCTGTTACCCATCCCATGGGTCCCAAATCTCCAGGTTCAAGGGCATCTTCCTACCTCGAAAACATGCATGAGAAACCCAGAAGGTGGTACACCGTGTGATCGGGAAAGGCTTCTAAAACGCACCTCATTTCTCATCTCCTTGTGCTCGGGTTCGCCATTCCAGCCGCTTTATTAGCAATCTCCCTCCTTGGAGAATCAGCACCTTTAACCTCCCGTTCCGTACAGCTTGCAATTTGTCCTGAGGATGAACGGGAAGAGGGGGAGCCAATGAGAGACTAGCTCTAGGTGTTGGGACAGGCACAGGTCACTCTATTTTCCCATCAGGAAGAAGAATTAACCACAGGCTCAGCCTGCCACCCGGAACCAGAATAGGGCCTGAGGCGATCCTGCGCTTTTGCGGCCAGCTCCCAAAAAAGCGAGTTGAAAAATGGAGCTCAGGGGCACTGCAATTCACAAACCTGCAGAGTTATAAATGATAACTCTCGTCCACAAATATATTGAGGGAAGGCAACGAAGAGGATCTGAAAGCAAGGCAGAATTGCAGGAAACAGATTTCAGGAGGTCGATTCGAATCGCCTTTAAAGCACATGAAAAGCGGCAAAACGTCGACAATGATGCCCTTGGCCAAAAAGGGCGTATGCATTTTTTCCTGAATATATTCAGGAAAAAACGCATACGCCCTTTTTGGCCAACCAAGCAACCTGGAAAGGCAAATCAGCGCTACAAAGAAGTCTCGCTTCCCATCGGTCAAAAGGGCCATGCGGAAAAAAGTGTCAAAACCAGAAATGCAGGACAGGCCATGGAGAAATGGGAGCCTTGCTACGCTGATGGGCGGGATGTAAATTGCCAACAGCCACTCTGGAGAAGTGTACGGTGTGTCCTGAAACATCAAAAAAACACAGCTTAGAGCGCATAGGGCACTTCCACTCATGGGCGTATAAATTGGGAAAACTAAAAATCAGCAAGACACAGGCACCCGAAAGTTTAGGGCTGCTCTGTTGACAAGAACCTCCACTTCATGACACCTTAAATATCCCAGGAAAGAGAAAAATGGATAAAGAAGTGGTGGTCCTTATGTACAATGGAATATCCCTCAGCCATGAAATCAATGTCATAAGGCTAGTAGCAGCATGATGTGTGGCTTTAGCTACGACGATTCTAAGTGAAATAAGTCACACAGAAAAAGACACTTATCATAAGCTATCACTTATAGAGGGAATGTAAAAACCGCTACACTTGAACTGAATTACAAAACAGAACAGAGTCACACGTTTAGAAAACACACTATGGCTGCTTAACGGGAAAGGTGGGGTGGGGTGATGCATAAAACAAGGGTTTCAAATGAGCTGAGATACCGTTCCATAAACCCAATATGTAATAGAAAGACCTACTCCTTGCTCAGTGAACTGGACTCAACACCCCCTATTCACCGCACAAGAATATATCTGACTAGTAAGAATCTTAAAACCTATGTATTGATATCTCTCTGGAAGTGACTCAAGTGGCTGTAAAGCGGCAGAAACACAGCCGTGAAAAGCAGCTAAACCCCATTATAAAAATAAATTACTTTTAAAAACCCGTGAAACAAAGACAGTGAAAGAGAGAGAAATTCTTACAAAATTCGTTCAGGGGCTGTGATGCAACCTGGATTGACCATATCTAGACCCACAGCTGGATGAGACATAAGGGTGGACACTCTCGGGGCTGAGAGGTTTGGTGAGGTTGGGGGAGCAAACGCAGAGCCTTTAAAGTAATACTGCCTGTTACCCATCCCATGGGTCCCAAATCTCCAGGTTCAAGGGCATCTTCCTACCTCGAAAACATGCATGAGAAACCCAGAAGGTGGTACACCGTGTGATCGGGAAAGGCTTCTAAAACGCACCTCATTTCTCATCTCCTTGTGCTCGGGTTCGCCATTCCAGCCGCTTTACTAGCAATCTCCCTCCTTGGAGAATCAGCACCTTTAACCTCCCGTTCCGTACAGCTTGCAATTTGTCCTGAGGATGAACGGGAAGAGGGGGAGCCAATGAGAGACTAGCTCTAGGTGTTGGGACAGGCACAGGTCACTCTATTTTCCCATCAGGAAGAAGAATTAACCACAGGCTCAGCCTGCCACCCGGAACCAGAATAGGGCCTGAGGCGATCCTGCGCTTTTGCGGCCAGCTCCCAAAAAAGCGAGTTGAAAAATGGAGCTCAGGGGCACTGCAATTCACAAACCTGCAGAGTTATAAATGATAACTCTCGTCCACAAATATATTGAGGGAAGGCAACGAAGAGGATCTGAAAGCAAGGCAGAATTGCAGGAAACAGATTTCAGGAGGTCGATTCGAATCGCCTTTAAAGCACATGAAAAGCGGCAAAACGTCGACAATGATGCCCTTGGCCAAAAAGGGCGTATGCGTTTTTTCCTGAATATATTCAGTAAAAAACGCATACGCCCTTTTCGGCCAACCAAGCAACCTGGAAAGGCAAATCAGCGCTACAAAGAAGTCTCGCTTCCCATCGGTCAAAAGGGCCATGCGGAAAAAAGTGTCAAAACCAGAAATGCAGAACAGGCCATGGAGAAATGGGAGCCTTGCTACGCTGATGGGCGGGATGTAAATTGCCAACAGCCACTCTGGAGAAGTGTACGGTGTGTCCTGAAACATCAAAAAAACACAGCTTAGAGCGCATAGGGCACTTCCACTCATGGGCGTATAAATTGGGAAAACTAAAAATCAGCAAGACACAGGCACCCGAAAGTTTAGGGCTGCTCTGTTGACAAGAACCTCCACTTCATGACACCTTAAATATCCCAGGAAAGAGAAAAATGGATAAAGAAGTGGTGGTCCTTATGTACAATGGAATATCCCTCAGCCATGAAATCAATGTCATAAGGCTAGTAGCAGCATGATGTGTGGCTTTAGCTACGACGATTCTAAGTGAAATAAGTCACACAGAAAAAGACACTTATCATAAGCTATCACTTATAGAGGGAATGTAAAAACCGCTACACTTGAACTGAATTACAAAACAGAACAGAGTCACACGTTTAGAAAACACACTATGGCTGCTTAACGGGAAAGGTGGGGTGGGGTGATGCATAAAACAAGGGTTTCAAATGAGCTGAGATACCGTTCCATAAACCCAATATGTAATAGAAAGACCTACTCCTTGCTCAGTGAACTGGACTCAACACCCCCTATTCACCGCACAAGAATATATCTGACTAGTAAGAATCTTAAAACCTATGTATTGATATCTCTCTGGAAGTGACTCAAGTGGCTGTAAAGCGGCAGAAACACAGCCGTGAAAAGCAGCTAAACCCCATTATAAAAATAAATTACTTTTAAAAACCCGTGAAACAAAGACAGTGAAAGAGAGAGAAATTCTTACAAAATTCGTTCAGGGGCTGTGATGCAACCTGGATTGACCATATCTAGACCCACAGCTGGATGAGACATAAGGGTGGACACTCTCGGGGCTGAGAGGTTTGGTGAGGTTGGGGGAGCAAACGCAGAGCCTTTAAAGTAATACTGCCTGTTACCCATCCCATGGGTCCCAAATCTCCAGGTTCAAGGGCATCTTCCTACCTCGAAAACATGCATGAGAAACCCAGAAGGTGGTACACCGTGTGATCGGGAAAGGTTTCTAAAACGCACTTCATTTCTCATCTCCTTGTGCTCGGGTTCGCCATTCCAGCCGCTTTACTAGCAATCTCCCTCCTTGGAGAATCAGCACCTTTAACCTCCCGTTCCGTACAGCTTGCAATTTGTCCTGAGGATGAACGGGAAGAGGGGGAGCCAATGAGAGACTAGCTCTAGGTGTTGGGACAGGCACAGGTCACTCTATTTTCCCATCAGGAAGAAGAATTAACCACAGGCTCAGCCTTCCGCCCGGAAGCACAATAGGGCCTGAGGAAATCCTGCGCTTTTGCGGCCAGCTCCCAAAAAAGCGAGTTGAAAAATGGAGCTCAGGGGCACTGCAATTCACAAACCTGCAGAGTTATAAATGATAACTCTCGTCCACAAATATATTGAGGGAAGGCAACGAAGAGGATCTGAAAGCAAGGCAGAATTGCAGGAAACAGATTTCAGGAGGTTGATTCGAATCGCCTTTAAAGCACATGAAAAGCGGCAAAACGTCGACAATGATGCCCTTGGCCAAAAAGGGCGTATGCGTTTTTTCCTGAATATATTCAGGAAAAAACGCATACGCCCTTTTTGGCCAACCAAGCAACCTGGAAAGGCAAATCAGCGCTACAAAGAAGTCTCGCTTCCCATCGGTCAAAAGGGCCATGCGGAAAAAAGTGTCAAAACCAGAAATGCAGAACAGGCCATGGAGAAATGGGAGCCTTGCTACGCTGATGGGCGGGATGTAAATTGCCAACAGCCACTCTGGAGAAGTGTACGGTGTGTCCTGAAACATCGAAAAAACACAGCTTAGAGCGCATAGGGCACTTCCACTCATGGGCGTATAAATTGGGAAAACTAAAAATCAGCAAGACACAGGCACCCCAAAGTTTGGGGCTGCTCTGTTGACAAGAACCTCCACTTCGTGACACCTTAAATATCCCAGGAAAGAGAAAAATGGATAAAGAAGTGGTGGTCCTTATGTACAATGGAATATCCCTCAGCCATGAAATCAATGTCATAAGGCTAGTAGCAGCATGATGAGTGGCTTTAGCTACGACGATTCTAAGTGAAATAAGTCACACAGAAAAAGACACTTATCATAAGCTATCACTTATAGAGGGAATGTAAAAACCGCTACACTTGAACTGAATTACAAAACAGAACAGAGTCACACGTTTACAAAACACACTATGGCTGCTTAACGGGAAAGGTGGGGTGGGGTGATGCATAAAACAAGGGTTTCAAATGAGCTCAGATACCGTTCCATAAACCCAATATGTAATAGAAAGACCTACTCCTTGCTCAGTGAACTGGACTCAACACCCCCTATTCACCGCACAAGAATATATCTGACTAGTAAGAATCTTAAAACCTATGTATTGATATCTCTCTGGAAGTGAGTCAAGTGGCTGTAAAGCGGCAGAAACACAGCCGTGAAAAGCAGCTAAACCCCATTATAAAAATAAATTACTTTTAAAAACCCGTGAAACAAAGACAGTGAAAGAGAGAGAAATTCTTACAAAATTCGTTCAGGGGCTGTGATGCAACCTGGATTGACCATATCTAGACCCACAGCTGGATGAGACATAAGGGTGGACACTCTCGGGGCTGAGAGGTTTGGTGAGGTTGGGGGAGCAAACGCAGAGCCTTTAAAGTAATACTGCCTGTTACCCATCCCATGGGTCCCAAATCTCCAGGTTCAAGGGCATCTTCCTACCTCGAAAACATGCATGAGAAACCCAGAAGGTGGTACACCGTGTGATCGGGAAAGGCTTCTAAAACGCACCTCATTTCTCATCTCCTTGTGCTCGGGTTCGCCATTCCAGCCGCTTTATTAGCAATCTCCCTCCTTGGAGAATCAGCACCTTTAACCTCCCGTTCCGTACAGCTTGCAATTTGTCCTGAGGATGAACGGGAAGAGGGGGAGCCAATGAGAGACTAGCTCTAGGTGTTGGGACAGGCACAGGTCACTCTATTTTCCCATCAGGAAGAAGAATTAACCACAGGCTCAGCCTGCCGCCCGGAACCAGAATAGGGCCTGAGGCGATCCTGCGCTTTTGCGGCCAGCTCCCAAAAAAGCGAGTTGAAAAATGGAGCTCAGGGGCACTGCAATTCACAAACCTGCAGAGTTATAAATGATAACTCTCGTCCACAAATATATTGAGGGAAGGCAACGAAGAGGATCTGAAAGCAAGGCAGAATTGCAGGAAACAGATTTCAGGAGGTCGATTCGAATTGCCTTTAAAGCACATGAAAAGCGGCAAAACGTCGACAATGATGCCCTTGGCCAAAAAGGGCGTATGCGTTTTTTCCTGAATATATTCAGGAAAAAACGCATACGCCCTTTTTGGCCAACCAAGCAACCTGGAAAGGCAAATCAGCGCTACAAAGAAGTCTCGCTTCCCATCGGTCAAAAGGGCCATGCGGAAAAAAGTGTCAAAACCAGAAATGCAGAACAGGCCATGGAGAAATGGGAGCCTTGCTACGCTGATGGGCGGGATGTAAATTGCCAACAGCCACTCTGGAGAAGTGTACGGTGTGTCCTGAAACATCGAAAAAACACAGCTTAGAGCGCATAGGGCACTTCCACTCATGGGCGTATAAATTGGGAAAACTAAAAATCAGCAAGACACAGGCACCCGAAAGTTTAGGGCTGCTCTGTTGACAAGAACCTCCACTTCATGACACCTTAAATATCCCAGGAAAGAGAAAAATGGATAAAGAAGTGGTGGTCCTTATGTACAATGGAATATCCCTCAGCCATGAAATCAATGTCATAAGGCTAGTAGCAGCATGATGAGTGGCTTTAGCTACGACGATTCTAAGTGAAATAAGTCACACAGAAAAAGACACTTATCATAAGCTATCACTTATAGAGGGAATGTAAAAACCGCTACACTTGAACTGAATTACAAAACAGAACAGAGTCACACGTTTACAAAACACACTATGGCTGCTTAACGGGAAAGGTGGGATGGGGTGATGCATAAAACAAGGGTTTCAAATGAGCTGAGATACCGTTCCATAAACCCAATATGTAATAGAAAGACCTACTCCTTGCTCAGTGAACTGGACTCAACACCCCCTATTCACCGCACAAGAATATATCTGACTAGTAAGAATCTTAAAACCTATGTATTGATATCTCTCTGGAAGTGACTCAAGTGGCTGTAAAGCGGCAGAAACACAGCCGTGAAAAGCAGCTAAACCCCATTATAAAAATAAATTCCTTTTAAAAACCCGTGAAACAAAGACAGTGAAAGAGAGAGAAATTCTTACAAAATTCGTTCAGGGGCTGTGATGCAACCTGGATTGACCATATCTAGACCCAGAGCTGGAGGAGACATAAGGGTGGACACTCTCGGGGCTGAGAGGTTTGGTGAGGTTGGGGGAGCAAACGCAGAGCCTTTAAAGTAATACTGCCTGTTACCCATCCCATGGGTCCCAAATCTCCAGGTTCAAGGGCATCTTCCTACCTCGAAAACATGCATGAGAAACCCAGAAGGTGGTACACCGTGTGATCGGGAAAGGCTTCTAAAACGCACCTCATTTCTCACCTCCTTGTGCTCGTGTTCGCCATTCCAGCCGCTTTACTAGCAATCTCCCTCCTTGGAGAATCAGCACCTTTAACCTCCCGTTCCGTACAGCTTGCAATTTGTCCTGAGGATGAACGGGAAGAGGGGGAGCCAATGAGAGACTAGCTCTAGGTGTTGGGACAGGCACAGGTCACTCTATTTTCCCATCAGGAAGAAGAATTAACCACAGGCTCAGCCTGCCACCCGGAACCAGAATAGGGCCTGAGGCGATCCTGCGCTTTTGCGGCCAGCTCCCAAAAAAGCGAGTTGAAAAATGGAGCTCAGGCGCACTGCAATTCACAAACCTGCAGAGTTATAAATGATAACTCTCGTCCACAAATATATTGAGGGAAGGCAACGAAGAGGATCTGAAAGCAAGGCAGAATTGCAGGAAACAGATTTCAGGAGGTCGATTCGAATCGCCTTTAAAGCACATGAAAAGCGGCAAAACGTCGACAATGATGCCCTTGGCCAAAAAGGGCGTATGCGTTTTTTCCTGAATATATTCAGGAAAAAACGCATACGCCCTTTTTGGCCAACCAAGCAACCTGGAAAGGCAAATCAGCGCTACAAAGAAGTCTCGCTTCCCATCGGTCAAAAGGGCCATGCGGAAAAAAGTGTCAAAACCAGAAATGCAGGACAGGCCATGGAGAAATGGGAGCCTTGCTACGCTGATGGGCGGGATGTAAATTGCCAACAGCCACTCTGGAGAAGTGTACGGTGTGTCCTGAAACATCGAAAAAACACAGGTTAGAGCGCATAGGGCACTTCCACTCATGGGCGTATAAATTGGGAAAACTAAAAATCAGCAAGACACAGGCACCCGAAAGTTTAGGGCTGCTCTGTTGACAAGAACCTCCACTTCATGACACCTTAAATATCCCAGGAAAGAGAAAAATGGATAAAGAAGTGGTGGTCCTTATGTACAATGGAATATCCCTCAGCCATGAAATCAATGTCATAAGGCTAGTAGCAGCATGATGTGTGGCTTTAGCTACGACGATTCTAAGTGAAATAAGTCACACAGAAAAAGACACTTATCATAAGCTATCACTTATAGAGGGAATGTAAAAACCGCTACACTTGAACTGAATTACAAAACAGAACAGAGTCACACGTTTAGAAAACACACTATGGCTGCTTAACGGGAAAGGTGGGGTGGGGTGATGCATAAAACAAGGGTTTCAAATGAGCTGAGATACCGTTCCATAAACCCAATATGTAATAGAAAGACCTACTCCTTGCTCAGTGAACTGGACTCAACACCCCCTATTCACCGCACAAGAATATATCTGACTAGTAAGAATCTTAAAACCTATGTATTGATATCTCTCTGGAAGTGAGTCAAGTGGCTGTAAAGCGGCAGAAACACAGCCGTGAAAAGCAGCTAAACCCCATTATAAAAATAAATTACTTTTAAAAACCCGTGAAACAAAGACAGTGAAAGAGAGAGAAATTCTTACAAAATTCGTTCAGGGGCTGTGATGCAACCTGGATTGACCATATCTAGACCCACAGCTGGAGGAGACATAAGGGTGGACACTCTCGGGGCTGAGAGGTTTGGTGAGGTTGGGGGAGCAAACGCAGAGCCTTTAAAGTAATACTGCCTGTTACCCATCCCATGGGTCCCAAATCTCCAGGTTCAAGGGCATCTTCCTACCTCGAAAACATGCATGAGAAACCCAGAAGGTGGTACACCGTGTGATCGGGAAAGGCTTCTAAAACGCACCTCATTTCTCATCTCCTTGTGCTCGGGTTCGCCATTCCAGCCGCTTTACTAGCAATCTCCCTCCTTGGAGAATCAGCACCTTTAACCTCCCGTTCCGTACAGCTTGCAATTTGTCCTGAGGATGAACGGGAAGAGGGGGAGCCAATGAGAGACTAGCTCTAGGTGTTGGGACAGGCACAGGTCACTCTATTTTCCCATCAGGAAGAAGAATTAACCACAGGCTCAGCCTGCCACCCGGAACCAGAATAGGGCCTGAGGCGATCCTGCGCTTTTGCGGCCAGCTCCCAAAAAAGCGAGTTGAAAAATGGAGCTCAGGGGCACTGCAATTCACAAACCTGCAGAGTTATAAATGATAACTCTCGTCCACAAATATATTGAGGGAAGGCAACGAAGAGGATCTGAAAGCAAGGCAGAATTGCAGGAAACAGATTTCAGGAGGTCGATTCGAATCGCCTTTAAAGCACATGAAAAGCGGCAAAACGTCGACAATGATGCCCTTGGCCAAAAAGGGCGTATGCGTTTTTTCCTGAATATATTCAGTAAAAAACGCATACGCCCTTTTCGGCCAACCAAGCAACCTGGAAAGGCAAATCAGCGCTACAAAGAAGTCTCGCTTCCCATCGGTCAAAAGGGCCATGCGGAAAAAAGTGTCAAAACCAGAAATGCAGAACAGGCCATGGAGAAATGGGAGCCTTGCTACGCTGATGGGCGGGATGTAAATTGCCAACAGCCACTCTGGAGAAGTGTACGGTGTGTCCTGAAACATCAAAAAAACACAGCTTAGAGCGCATAGGGCACTTCCACTCATGGGCGTATAAATTGGGAAAACTAAAAATCAGCAAGACACAGGCACCCGAAAGTTTAGGGCTGCTCTGTTGACAAGAACCTCCACTTCATGACACCTTAAATATCCCAGGAAAGAGAAAAATGGATAAAGAAGTGGTGGTCCTTATGTACAATGGAATATCCCTCAGCCATGAAATCAATGTCATAAGGCTAGTAGCAGCATGATGTGTGGCTTTAGCTACGACGATTCTAAGTGAAATAAGTCACACAGAAAAAGACACTTATCATAAGCTATCACTTATAGAGGGAATGTAAAAACCGCTACACTTGAACTGAATTACAAAACAGAACAGAGTCACACGTTTAGAAAACACACTATGGCTGCTTAACGGGAAAGGTGGGGTGGGGTGATGCATAAAACAAGGGTTTCAAATGAGCTGAGATACCGTTCCATAAACCCAATATGTAATAGAAAGACCTACTCCTTGCTCAGTGAACTGGACTCAACACCCCCTATTCACCGCACAAGAATATATCTGACTAGTAAGAATCTTAAAACCTATGTATTGATATCTCTCTGGAAGTGACTCAAGTGGCTGTAAAGCGGCAGAAACACAGCCGTGAAAAGCAGCTAAACCCCATTATAAAAATAAATTACTTTTAAAAACCCGTGAAACAAAGACAGTGAAAGAGAGAGAAATTCTTACAAAATTCGTTCAGGGGCTGTGATGCAACCTGGATTGACCATATCTAGACCCACAGCTGGATGAGACATAAGGGTGGACACTCTCGGGGCTGAGAGGTTTGGTGAGGTTGGGGGAGCAAACGCAGAGCCTTTAAAGTAATACTGCCTGTTACCCATCCCATGGGTCCCAAATCTCCAGGTTCAAGGGCATCTTCCTACCTCGAAAACATGCATGAGAAACCCAGAAGGTGGTACACCGTGTGATCGGGAAAGGCTTCTAAAACGCACCTCATTTCTCATCTCCTTGTGCTCGGGTTCGCCATTCCAGCCGCTTTACTAGCAATCTCCCTCCTTGGAGAATCAGCACCTTTAACCTCCCGTTCCGTACAGCTTGCAATTTGTCCTGAGGATGAACGGGAAGAGGGGGAGCCAATGAGAGACTAGCTCTAGGTGTTGGGACAGGCACAGGTCACTCTATTTTCCCATCAGGAAGAAGAATTAACCACAGGCTCAGCCTGCCACCCGGAACCAGAATAGGGCCTGAGGCGATCCTGCGCTTTTGCGGCCAGCTCCCAAAAAAGCGAGTTGAAAAATGGAGCTCAGGGGCACTGCAATTCACAAACCTGCAGAGTTATAAATGATAACTCTCGTCCACAAATATATTGAGGGAAGGCAACGAAGAGGATCTGAAAGCAAGGCAGAATTGCAGGAAACAGATTTCAGGAGGTCGATTCGAATCGCCTTTAAAGCACATGAAAAGCGGCAAAACGTCGACAATGATGCCCTTGGCCAAAAAGGGCGTATGCGTTTTTTCCTGAATATATTCAGTAAAAAACGCATACGCCCTTTTCGGCCAACCAAGCAACCTGGAAAGGCAAATCAGCGCTACAAAGAAGTCTCGCTTCCCATCGGTCAAAAGGGCCATGCGGAAAAAAGTGTCAAAACCAGAAATGCAGAACAGGCCATGGAGAAATGGGAGCCTTGCTACGCTGATGGGCGGGATGTAAATTGCCAACAGCCACTCTGGAGAAGTGTACGGTGTGTCCTGAAACATCAAAAAAACACAGCTTAGAGCGCATAGGGCACTTCCACTCATGGGCGTATAAATTGGGAAAACTAAAAATCAGCAAGACACAGGCACCCGAAAGTTTAGGGCTGCTCTGTTGACAAGAACCTCCACTTCATGACACCTTAAATATCCCAGGAAAGAGAAAAATGGATAAAGAAGTGGTGGTCCTTATGTACAATGGAATATCCCTCAGCCATGAAATCAATGTCATAAGGCTAGTAGCAGCATGATGTGTGGCTTTAGCTACGACGATTCTAAGTGAAATAAGTCACACAGAAAAAGACACTTATCATAAGCTATCACTTATAGAGGGAATGTAAAAACCGCTACACTTGAACTGAATTACAAAACAGAACAGAGTCACACGTTTAGAAAACACACTATGGCTGCTTAACGGGAAAGGTGGGGTGGGGTGATGCATAAAACAAGGGTTTCAAATGAGCTGAGATACCGTTCCATAAACCCAATATGTAATAGAAAGACCTACTCCTTGCTCAGTGAACTGGACTCAACACCCCCTATTCACCGCACAAGAATATATCTGACTAGTAAGAATCTTAAAACCTATGTATTGATATCTCTCTGGAAGTGACTCAAGTGGCTGTAAAGCGGCAGAAACACAGCCGTGAAAAGCAGCTAAACCCCATTATAAAAATAAATTACTTTTAAAAACCCGTGAAACAAAGACAGTGAAAGAGAGAGAAATTCTTACAAAATTCGTTCAGGGGCTGTGATGCAACCTGGATTGACCATATCTAGACCCACAGCTGGATGAGACATAAGGGTGGACACTCTCGGGGCTGAGAGGTTTGGTGAGGTTGGGGGAGCAAACGCAGAGCCTTTAAAGTAATACTGCCTGTTACCCATCCCATGGGTCCCAAATCTCCAGGTTCAAGGGCATCTTCCTACCTCGAAAACATGCATGAGAAACCCAGAAGGTGGTACACCGTGTGATCGGGAAAGGTTTCTAAAACGCACTTCATTTCTCATCTCCTTGTGCTCGGGTTCGCCATTCCAGCCGCTTTACTAGCAATCTCCCTCCTTGGAGAATCAGCACCTTTAACCTCCCGTTCCGTACAGCTTGCAATTTGTCCTGAGGATGAACGGGAAGAGGGGGAGCCAATGAGAGACTAGCTCTAGGTGTTGGGACAGGCACAGGTCACTCTATTTTCCCATCAGGAAGAAGAATTAACCACAGGCTCAGCCTTCCGCCCGGAAGCACAATAGGGCCTGAGGAAATCCTGCGCTTTTGCGGCCAGCTCCCAAAAAAGCGAGTTGAAAAATGGAGCTCAGGGGCACTGCAATTCACAAACCTGCAGAGTTATAAATGATAACTCTCGTCCACAAATATATTGAGGGAAGGCAACGAAGAGGATCTGAAAGCAAGGCAGAATTGCAGGAAACAGATTTCAGGAGGTTGATTCGAATCGCCTTTAAAGCACATGAAAAGCGGCAAAACGTCGACAATGATGCCCTTGGCCAAAAAGGGCGTATGCGTTTTTTCCTGAATATATTCAGGAAAAAACGCATACGCCCTTTTTGGCCAACCAAGCAACCTGGAAAGGCAAATCAGCGCTACAAAGAAGTCTCGCTTCCCATCGGTCAAAAGGGCCATGCGGAAAAAAGTGTCAAAACCAGAAATGCAGAACAGGCAATGGAGAAATGGGAGCCTTGCTACGCTGATGGGCGGGATGTAAATTGCCAACAGCCACTCTGGAGAAGTGTACGGTGTGTCCTGAAACATCGAAAAAACACAGCTTAGAGCGCATAGGGCACTTCCACTCATGGGCGTATAAATTGGGAAAACTAAAAATCAGCAAGACACAGGCACCCGAAAGTTTAGGGCTGCTCTGTTGACAAGAACCTCCACTTCATGACACCTTAAATATCCCAGGAAAGAGAAAAATGGATAAAGAAGTGGTGGTCCTTATGTACAATGGAATATCACTCAGCCATGAAATCAATGTCATAAGGCTAGTAGCAGCATGATGAGTGGCTTTAGCTACGACGATTCTAAGTGAAATAAGTCACACAGAAAAAGACACTTATCATAAGCTATCACTTATAAAGGGAATGTAAAAACCGCTACACTTGAACTGAATTACAAAACAGAACAGAGTCACACGTTTACAAAACACACTATGGCTGCTTAACGGGAAAGGTGGGGTGGGGTGATGCATAAAACAAGGGTTTCAAATGAGCTCAGATACCGTTCCATAAACCCAATATGTAATAGAAAGACCTACTCCTTGCTCAGTGAACTGGACTCAACACCCCCTATTCACCGCACAAGAATATATCTGACTAGTAAGAATCTTAAAACCTATGTATTGATATCTCTCTGGAAGTGACTCAAGTGGCTGTAAAGCGGCAGAAACACAGCCGTGAAAAGCAGCTAAACCCCATTATAAAAATAAATTACTTTTAAAAACCCGTGAAACAAAGACAGTGAAAGAGAGAGAAATTCTTACAAAATTCGTTCAGGGGCTGTGATGCAACCTGGATTGACCATATCTAGACCCACAGCTGGAGGAGACATAAGGGTGGACACTCTCGGGGCTGAGAGGTTTGGTGAGGTTGGGGGAGCAAACGCAGAGCCTTTAAAGTAATACTGCCTGTTACCCATCCCATGGGTCCCAAATCTCCAGGTTCAAGGGCATCTTCCTACCTCGAAAACATGCATGAGAAACCCAGAAGGTGGTACACCGTGTGATCGGGAAAGGCTTCTAAAACGCACCTCATTTCTCATCTCCTTGTGCTCGGGTTCGCCATTCCAGCCGCTTTACTAGCAATCTCCCTCCTTGGAGAATCAGCACCTTTAACCTCCCGTTCCGTACAGCTTGCAATTTGTCCTGAGGATGAACGGGAAGAGGGGGAGCCAATGAGAGACTAGCTCTAGGTGTTGGGACAGGCACAGGTCACTCTATTTTCCCATCAGGAAGAAGAATTAACCACAGGCTCAGCCTGCCGCCCGGAACCAGAATAGGGCCTGAGGCGATCCTGCGCTTTTGTGGCCAGCTCCCAAAAAAGCGAGTTGAAAAATGGAGCTCAGGGGCACTGCAATTCACAAACCTGCAGAGTTATAAATGATAACTCTCGTCCACAAATATATTGAGGGAAGGCATCGAAGAGGATCTGAAAGCAAGGCAGAATTGCAGGAAACAGATTTCAGGAGGTCGATTCGAATCGCCTTTAAAGCACATGAAAAGCGGCAAAACGTCGACAATGATGCCCTTGGCGAAAAAGGGCGTATGCGTTTTTTCCTGAATATATTCAGTAAAAAACGCATACGCCCTTTTTGGCCAACCAAGCAACCTGGAAAGGCAAATCAGTGCTACAAAGAAGTCTCGCTTCCCATCGGTCAAAAGGGCCATGCGGAAAAAAGTGTCAAAACCAGAAATGCAGAACAGGCCATGGAGAAATGGGAGCCTTGCTACGCTGAAGGGCGGGATGTAAATTGCCAACAGCCACTCTGGAGAAGTGTACGGTGTGTCCTGAAACATCGAAAAAACACAGCTTAGAGCGCATAGGGCACTTCCACTCATGGGCGTATAAATTGGGAAAACTAAAAATCAGCAAGACACAGGCACCCCAAAGTTTAGGGCTGCTCTGTTGACAAGAACCTCCACTTCATGACACCTTAAATATCCCAGGAAAGAGAAAAATGGATAAAGAAGTGGTGGTCCTTATGTACAATGGAATATCACTCAGCCATGAAATCAATGTCATAAGGCTAGTAGCAGCATGATGAGTGGCTTTAGCTACGACGATTCTAAGTGAAATAAGTCACACAGAAAAAGACACTTATCATAAGCTATCACTTATAGAGGGAATGTAAAAACCGCTACACTTGAACTGAATTACAAAACAGAACAGAGTCACACGTTTAGAAAACACACTATGGCTGCTTAACGGGAAAGGTGGGGTGGGGTGATGCATAAAACAAGGGTTTCAAATGAGCTGAGATACCGTAGCATAAACCCAATATGTAATAGAAAGACCTACTCCTTGCTCAGTGAACTGGACTCAACACCCCCTATTCACCGCACAAGAATATATCTGACTAGTAAGAATCTTAAAACCTATGTATTGATATCTCTCTGGAAGTGAGTCAAGTGGCTGTAAAGCGGCAGAAACACAGCCGTGAAAAGCAGCTAAACCCCATTATAAAAATAAATTCCTTTTAAAAACCCATGAAACAAAGACAGTGAAAGAGAGAGAAATTCTTACAAAATTCGTTCAGGGGCTGTGATGCAACCTGGATTGACCATATCTAGACCCACAGCTGGAGGAGACATAAGGGTGGACACTCTCGGGGCTGAGAGGTTTGGTGTGGTTGGGGGAGCAAACGCAGAGCCTTTAAAGTAATACTGCCTGTTACCCATCCCATGGGTCCCAAATCTCCAGGTTCAAGGGCATCTTCCTACCTCGAAAACATGCATGAGAAACCCAGAAGGTGGTACACCGTGTGATCGGGAAAGGTTTCTAAAACGCACCTCATTTCTCATCTCCTTGTGCTCGGGTTCGCCATTCCAGCCGCTTTACTAGCAATCTCCCTCCTTGGAGAATCAGCACCTTTAACCTCCCGTTCCGTACAGCTTGCAATTTGTCCTGAGGATGAACGGGAAGAGGGGGAGCCAATGAGAGACTAGCTCTAGGTGTTGGGACAGGCACAGGTCACTCTATTTTCCCATCAGGAAGAAGAATTAACCACAGGCTCAGCCTGCCGCCCGGAAGCAGAATAGGGCCTGAGGCGATCCTGCGCTTTTGTGGCCAGCTCCCAGAAAAGCGAGTTGAAAAATGGAGCTCAGGGGCACTGCAATTCACAAACCTGCAGAGTTATAAATGATAACTCTCGTCCACAAATATATTGAGGGAAGGCAACGAAGAGGATCTGAAAGCAAGGCAGAATTGCAGGAAACAGATTTCAGGAGGTCGATTCGAATCGCCTTTAAAGCACATGAAAAGCGGCAAAACGTCGACAATGATGCCCTTGGCCAAAAAGGGCGTATGCGTTTTTTCCTGAATATATTCAGTAAAAAACGCATACGCCCTTTTCGGCCAACCAAGCAACCTGGAAAGGCAAATCAGCGCTACAAAGAAGTCTCGCTTCCCATCGGTCAAAAGGGCCATGCGGAAAAAAGTGTCAAAACCAGAAATGCAGAACAGGCCATGGAGAAATGGGAGCCTTGCTACGCTGATGGGCGGGATGTAAATTGCCAACAGCCACTCTGGAGAAGTGTACGGTGTGTCCTGAAACATCAAAAAAACACAGCTTAGAGCGCATAGGGCACTTCCACTCATGGGCGTATAAATTGGGAAAACTAAAAATCAGCAAGACACAGGCACCCCAAAGTTTGGGGCTGCTCTGTTGACAAGAACCTCCACTTCGTGACACCTTAAATATCCCAGGAAAGAGAAAAATGGATAAAGAAGTGGTGGTCCTTATGTACAATGGAATATCCCTCAGCCATGAAATCAATGTCATAAGGCTAGTAGCAGCATGATGAGTGGCTTTAGCTACGACGATTCTAAGTGAAATAAGTCACACAGAAAAAGACACTTATCATAAGCTATCACTTATAGAGGGAATGTAAAAACCGCTACACTTGAACTGAATTACAAAACAGAACAGAGTCACACGTTTAGAAAACACACTATGGCTGCTTAACGGGAAAGGTGGGGTGGGGTGATGCATAAAACAAGGGTTTCAAATGAGCTCAGATACCGTTCCATAAACCCAATATGTAATAGAAAGACCTACTCCTTGCTCAGTGAACTGGACTCAGCACCCCCTATTCACCGCACAAGAATATATCTGACTAGTAAGAATCTTAAAACCTATGTATTGATATCTCTCTGGAAGTGAGTCAAGTGGCTGTAAAGCGGCAGAAACACAGCCGTGAAAAGCAGCTAAACCCCATTATAAAAATAAATTCCTTTTAAAAACCCGTGAAACAAAGACAGTGAAAGAGAGAGAAATTCTTACAAAATTCGTTCAGGGGCTGTGATGCAACCTGGATTGACCATATCTAGACCCACAGCTGGAGGAGACATAAGGGTGGACATTCTCGGGGCTGAGAGTTTTGGTGAGGTTGGGGGAGCAAACGCAGAGCCTTTAAAGTAATACTGCCTGTTACCCATCCCATGGGTCCCAAATCTCCAGGTTCAAGGGCATCTTCCTACCTCGAAAACATGCATGAGAAACCCAGAAGGTGGTACACCGTGTGATCGGGACAGGTTTCTAAAACGCACCTCATTTCTCATCTCCTTGTGCTCGGGTTCGCCATTCCAGCCGCTTTACTAGCAATCTCCCTCCTTGGAGAATCAGCACCTTTAACCTCCCGTTCCGTACAGCTTGCAATTTGTCCTGAGGATGAACGGGAAGAGGGGGAGCCAATGAGAGACTAGCTCTAGGTGTTGGGACAGGCACAGGTCACTCTATTTTCCCATCAGGAAGAAGAATTAACCACAGGCTCAGCCTGCCGCCCGGAAGCAAAATAGGGCCTGAGGCACTCCTGCGCTTTTGTGGCCAGCTCCCAAAAAAGCGAGTTGAAAAATGGAGCTCAGGGGCACTGCAATTCACAAACCTGCAGAGTTATAAATGATAACTCTCGTCCACAAATATATTGAGGGAAGGCAACGAAGAGGATCTGAAAGCAAGGCAGAATTGCAGGAAACAGATTTCAGGAGGTCGATTCGAATCGCCTTTAAAGCACATGAAAAGCGGCAAAACGTCGACAATGATGCCCTTGGCCAAAAAGGGCGTATGCGTTTTTTCCTGAATATATTCAGGAAAAAACGCATACGCCCTTTTTGGCCAACCAAGCAACCTGGAAAGGCAAATCAGCGCTACAAAGAATTCTCGCTTCCCATCGGTCAAAAGGGCCATGGGGAAAAAAGTGTCAAAACCAGAAATGCAGAATAGGCCATGGAGAAATGGGAGCCTTGCTACGCTGAAGGGCGGGATGTAAATTGCCAACAGCCACTCTGGAGAAGTGTACGGTGTGTCCTGAAACATCGAAAAAACACAGCTTAGAGCGCATAGGGCACTTCCACTCATGGGCGTATAAATTGGGAAAACTAAAAATCAGCAAGACACAGGCACCCCAAAGTTTAGGGCTGCTCTGTTGACAAGAACCTCCACTTCATGACACCTTAAATATCCCAGGAAAGAGAAAAATGGATAAAGAAGTGGTGGTCCTTATGTACAATGGAATATCACTCAGCCATGAAATCAATGTCATAAGGCTAGTAGCAGCATGATGAGTGGATTTAGCTACGACGATTCTAAGTGAAATAAGTCATACAGAAAAACACACTTATTATAAGCTATCACTTATAGAGGGAATGTAAAAACCGCTACACTTGAACTGAATTACAAAACAGAACAGAGTCACAAGTTTACAAAACACACTATGGCTGCTTAACGGGAAAGGTGGGGTGGGGTGATGCATAAAACAAGGGTTTCAAATGAGCTCAGATACCGTTCCATAAACCCAATATGTAATAGAAAGACCTACTCCTTGCTCAGTGAACTGGACTCAACACCCCCTATTCACCGCACAAGAATATATCTGACTAGTAAGAATCTTAAAACCTATGTATTGATATCTCTCTGGAAGTGAGTCAAGTGGCTGTAAAGCGGCAGAAACACAGCCGTGAAAAGCAGCTAAACCCCATTATAAAAATAAATTCCTTTTAAAAACCCGTGAAACAAAGACAGTGAAAGAGAGAGAAATTCTTACAAAATTCGTTCAGGGGCTGTGATGCAACCTGGATTGACCATATCTAGACCCACAGCTGGAGGAGACATAAGGGTGGACATTCTCGGGGCTGAGAGGTTTGGTGAGGTTGGGGGAGCAAACGCAGAGCCTTTAAAGTAATACTGCCTGTTACCCATCCCATGGGTCCCAAATCTCCAGGTTCAAGGGCATCTTCCTACCTCGAAAACATGCATGAGAAACCCAGAAGGTGGTACACCGTGTGATCGGGACAGGTTTCTAAAACGCACCTCATTTCTCATCTCCTTGTGCTCGGGTTCGCCATTCCAGCCGCTTTACTAGCAATCTCCCTCCTTGGAGAATCAGCACCTTTAACCTCCCGTTCCGTACAGCTTGCAATTTGTCCTGAGGATGAACGGGAAGAGGGGGAGCCAATGAGAGACTAGCTCTAGGTGTTGGGACAGGCACAGGTCACTCTATTTTCCCATCAGGAAGAAGAATTAACCACAGGCTCAGCCTGCCGCCCGGAAGCAGAATAGGGCCTGAGGCAATGCTGCGCTTTTGTGGCCAGCTCCCAAAAAAGCGAGTTGAAAAATGGAGCTCAGGGGCACTGCAATTCACAAACCTGCAGAGTTATAAATGATAACTCTCGTCCACAAATATATTGAGGGAAGGCAACGAAGAGGATCTGAAAGCAAGGCAGAATTGCAGGAAACAGATTTCAGGAGGTCGATTCGAATCGCCTTTAAAGCACATGAAAAGCGGCAAAACGTCGACAATGATGCCCTTGGCCAAAAAGGGCGTATGCGTTTTTTCCTGAATATATTCAGGAAAAAACGCATACGCCCTTTTTGGCCAACCAAGCAACCTGGAAAGGCAAATCAGCGCTACAAAGAAGTCTCGCTTCCCATCGGTCAAAAGGGCCATGCGGAAAAAAGTGTCAAAACCAGAAATGCAGAATAGGCCATGGAGAAATGGGAGCCTTGCTACGCTGATGGGCGGGATGTAAATTGCCAACAGCCACTCTGGAGAAGTGTACGGTGTGTCCTGAAACATCGAAAAAACACAGCTTAGAGCGCATAGGGCACTTCCACTCATGGGCGTATAAATGGGAAAACTAAAAATCAGCAAGACACAGGCACCCGAAAGTTTAGGGCTGCTCTGTTGACAAGAACCTCCACTTCATGACACCTTAAATATCCCAGGAAAGAGAAAAATGGATAAAGAAGTGGTGGTCCTTATGTACAATGGAATATCACTCAGCCATGAAATCAATGTCATAAGGCTAGTAGCAGCATGATGAGTGGCTTTAGCTACGACGATTCTAAGTGAAATAAGTCACACAGAAAAAGACACTTATCATAAGCTATCACTTATAGAGGGAATGTAAAAACCGCTACACTTGAACTGAATTACAAAACAGAACAGAGTCACAGGTTTACAAAACAGAACAGAGTCACAAGTTTACAAAACACACTATGGCTGCTTAACGGGAAAGGTGGGGTGGCGTGATGCATAAAACAAGGGTTTCAAATGAGCTCAGATACTGTTCCATAAACCCAATATGTAATAGAAAGACCTACTCCTTGCTCAGTGAACTGGACTCAACACCCCCTATTCACCGCACAAGAATATATCTGACTAGTAAGAATCTTAAAACCTATGTATTGATATCTCTCTGGAAGTGAGTCAAGTGGGTGTAACGCGGCAGAAACACAGCCGTGAAAAACAGCTAAACCCCATTATAAAAATAAATTACTTTTAAAATCCCGTGAAACAAAGACAGTGAAAGAGAGAGAAATTCTTACAAAATTCGTTCAGGGGCTGTGATGCAACCTGGATTGACCATATCTAGACCCACAGCTGGATGAGACATAAGGGTAGACATTCTCGGGGCTGAGAGGTTTGGTGAGGTTGGGGGAGCAAACGCAGAGCCTTTAAAGTAATACTGCCTGTTACCCATCCCATGGGTCCCAAATCTCCAGGTTCAAGGGCATCTTCCTACCTCGAAAACATGCATGAGAAACCCAGAAGGTGGTACACCGTGTGATCGGGACAGGTTTGTAAAACGCACCTCATTTCTCATCTCCTTGTGCTCGGGTTCGCCATTCCAGCCGCTTTACTAGCAATCTCCCTCCTTGGAGAATCAGCACCTTTAACCTCCCGTTCCGTACAGCTTGCAATTTGTCCTGAGGATGAACGGGAAGAGGGGGAGCCCATGAGAGACTAGCTCTAGGTGTTGGGACAGGCACAGGTCACTCTATTTTCCCATCAGGAAGAAGAATTAACCACAGGCTCAGCCTGCCGCCCGGAACCAGAATAGGGCCTGAGGCGATCCTGCGCTTTTGTGGCCAGCTCCCAGAAAAGCAAGTTGAAAAATGGAGCTCAGGGGCACTGCAATTCACAAACCTGCAGAGTTATAAATGATAACTCTCGTCCACAAATATATTGAGGGAAGGCAACGAAGAGGATCTGAAAGCAAGGCAGAATTGCAGGAAACAGATTTCAGGAGGTCGATTCGAATCGCCTTTAAAGCACATGAAAAGCGGCAAAACGTCGACAATGATGCCCTTGGCCAAAAAGGGCGTATGCATTTTTTCCTGAATATATTCAGTAAAAAACGCATACGCCCTTTTCGGCCAACCAAGCAACCTGGAAAGGCAAATCAGCGCTACAAAGAAGTCTCGCTTCCCATCGGTCAAAAGGGCCATGCGGAAAAAAGTGTCAAAACCAGAAATGCAGAACAGGCCATGGAGAAATGGGAGCCTTGCTACGCTGATGGGCGGGATGTAAATTGCCAACAGCCACTCTGGAGAAGTGTACGGTGTGTCCTGAAACATCAAAAAAACACAGCTTAGAGCGCATAGGGCACTTCCACTCATGGGCGTATAAATTGGGAAAACTAAAAATCAGCAAGACACAGGCACCCCAAAGTTTGGGGCTGCTCTGTTGACAAGAACCTCCACTTCGTGACACCTTAAATATCCCAGGAAAGAGAAAAATGGATAAAGAAGTGGTGGTCCTTATGTACAATGGAATATCACTCAGCCATGAAATCAATGTCATAAGGCTAGTAGCAGCATGATGAGTGGCTTTAGCTTCGACGATTCTAAGTGAAATAAGTCACACAGAAAAACACACTTATTATAAGCTATCACTTATAGAGGGAATGTAAAAACCGCTACACTTGAACTGAATTACACAATAGAACAGAGTCACACGTTTACAAAACACACTATGGCTGCTTAACGGGAAAGGTGGGGTGGGGTGATGCATAAAGCAAGGGTTTCAAATGAGCTCAGATACCGTTCCATAAACCCAATATGTAATGGAAAGACCTACTCCTTGCTCAGTGAACTGGACTCAGCACCCCCTATTCACCGCACAAGAATATATCTGACTAGTAAGAATCTTAAAACCTATGTATTGATATCTCTCTGGAAGTGAGTCAAGTGGGTGTAAAGCGGCAGAAACACAGCCGTGAAAAGCAGCTAAACACCATTATAAAAATAAATTCCTTTTAAAAACCCGTGAAACAAAGACAGTGAAAGAGAGAGAAATTCTTACAAAATTCGTTCAGGGGCTGTGATGCAACCTGGATTGACCATATCTAGACCCACAGCTGGATGAGACATAAGGGTGGACACTCTCGGGGCTGAGAGGTTTGGTGAGGTTGGGGGAGCAAACGCAGAGCCTTTAAAGTAATACTGCCTGTTACCCATCCCATGGGTCCCAAATCTCCAGGTTCAAGGGCATCTTCCTACCTCGAAAACATGCATGAGAAACCCAGAAGGTGGTACACCGTGTGATCGGGAAAGGTTTCTAAAACGCACTTCATTTCTCATCTCCTTGTGCTCGGGTTCGCCATTCCAGCCGCTTTACTAGCAATCTCCCTCCTTGGAGAATCAGCACCTTTAACCTCCCGTTCCGTACAGCTTGCAATTTGTCCTGAGGATGAACGGGAAGAGGGGGAGCCAATGAGAGACTAGCTCTAGGTGTTGGGACAGGCACAGGTCACTCTATTTTCCCATCAGGAAGAAGAATTAACCACAGGCTCAGCCTTCCGCCCGGAAGCACAATAGGGCCTGAGGAAATCCTGCGCTTTTGCGGCCAGCTCCCAAAAAAGCGAGTTGAAAAATGGAGCTCAGGGGCACTGCAATTCACAAACCTGCAGAGTTATAAATGATAACTCTCGTCCACAAATATATTGAGGGAAGGCAACGAAGAGGATCTGAAAGCAAGGCAGAATTGCAGGAAACAGATTTCAGGAGGTTGATTCGAATCGCCTTTAAAGCACATGAAAAGCGGCAAAACGTCGACAATGATGCCCTTGGCCAAAAAGGGCGTATGCGTTTTTTCCTGAATATATTCAGGAAAAAACGCATACGCCCTTTTTGGCCAACCAAGCAACCTGGAAAGGCAAATCAGCGCTACAAAGAAGTCTCGCTTCCCATCGGTCAAAAGGGCCATGCGGAAAAAAGTGTCAAAACCAGAAATGCAGAACAGGCCATGGAGAAATGGGAGCCTTGCTACGCTGATGGGCGGGATGTAAATTGCCAACAGCCACTCTGGAGAAGTGTACGGTGTGTCCTGAAACATCGAAAAAACACAGCTTAGAGCGCATAGGGCACTTCCACTCATGGGCGTATAAATTGGGAAAACTAAAAATCAGCAAGACACAGGCACCCGAAAGTTTAGGGCTGCTCTGTTGACAAGAACCTCCACTTCATGACACCTTAAATATCCCAGGAAAGAGAAAAATGGATAAAGAAGTGGTGGTCCTTATGTACAATGGAATATCCCTCAGCCATGAAATCAATGTCATAAGGCTAGTAGCAGCATGATGAGTGGCTTTAGCTACGACGATTCTAAGTGAAATAAGTCACACAGAAAAAGACACTTATCATAAGCTATCACTTATAGAGGGAATGTAAAAACCGCTACACTTGAACTGAATTACAAAACAGAACAGAGTCACACGTTTACAAAACACACTATGGCTGCTTAACGGGAAAGGTGGGGTGGGGTGATGCATAAAACAAGGGTTTCAAATGAGCTCAGATACCGTTCCATAAACCCAATATGTAATAGAAAGACCTACTCCTTGCTCAGTGAACTGGACTCAACACCCCCTATTCACCGCACAAGAATATATCTGACTAGTAAGAATCTTAAAACCTATGTATTGATATCTCTCTGGAAGTGAGTCAAGTGGCTGTAAAGCGGCAGAAACACAGCCGTGAAAAGCAGCTAAACCCCATTATAAAAATAAATTACTTTTAAAAACCCGTGAAACAAAGACAGTGAAAGAGAGAGAAATTCTTACAAAATTCGTTCAGGGGCTGTGATGCAACCTGGATTGACCATATCTAGACCCACAGCTGGATGAGACATAAGGGTGGACACTCTCGGGGCTGAGAGGTTTGGTGAGGTTGGGGGAGCAAACGCAGAGCCTTTAAAGTAATACTGCCTGTTACCCATCCCATGGGTCCCAAATCTCCAGGTTCAAGGGCATCTTCCTACCTCGAAAACATGCATGAGAAACCCAGAAGGTGGTACACCGTGTGATCGGGAAAGGCTTCTAAAACGCACCTCATTTCTCATCTCCTTGTGCTCGGGTTCGCCATTCCAGCCGCTTTATTAGCAATCTCCCTCCTTGGAGAATCAGCACCTTTAACCTCCCGTTCCGTACAGCTTGCAATTTGTCCTGAGGATGAACGGGAAGAGGGGGAGCCAATGAGAGACTAGCTCTAGGTGTTGGGACAGGCACAGGTCACTCTATTTTCCCATCAGGAAGAAGAATTAACCACAGGCTCAGCCTGCCGCCCGGAACCAGAATAGGGCCTGAGGCGATCCTGCGCTTTTGCGGCCAGCTCCCAAAAAAGCGAGTTGAAAAATGGAGCTCAGGGGCACTGCAATTCACAAACCTGCAGAGTTATAAATGATAACTCTCGTCCACAAATATATTGAGGGAAGGCAACGAAGAGGATCTGAAAGCAAGGCAGAATTGCAGGAAACAGATTTCAGGAGGTCGATTCGAATTGCCTTTAAAGCACATGAAAAGCGGCAAAACGTCGACAATGATGCCCTTGGCCAAAAAGGGCGTATGCGTTTTTTCCTGAATATATTCAGGAAAAAACGCATACGCCCTTTTTGGCCAACCAAGCAACCTGGAAAGGCAAATCAGCGCTACAAAGAAGTCTCGCTTCCCATCGGTCAAAAGGGCCATGCGGAAAAAAGTGTCAAAACCAGAAATGCAGAACAGGCCATGGAGAAATGGGAGCCTTGCTACGCTGATGGGCGGGATGTAAATTGCCAACAGCCACTCTGGAGAAGTGTACGGTGTGTCCTGAAACATCGAAAAAACACAGCTTAGAGCGCATAGGGCACTTCCACTCATGGGCGTATAAATTGGGAAAACTAAAAATCAGCAAGACACAGGCACCCGAAAGTTTAGGGCTGCTCTGTTGACAAGAACCTCCACTTCATGACACCTTAAATATCCCAGGAAAGAGAAAAATGGATAAAGAAGTGGTGGTCCTTATGTACAATGGAATATCCCTCAGCCATGAAATCAATGTCATAAGGCTAGTAGCAGCATGATGAGTGGCTTTAGCTACGACGATTCTAAGTGAAATAAGTCACACAGAAAAAGACACTTATCATAAGCTATCACTTATAGAGGGAATGTAAAAACCGCTACACTTGAACTGAATTACAAAACAGAACAGAGTCACACGTTTACAAAACACACTATGGCTGCTTAACGGGAAAGGTGGGATGGGGTGATGCATAAAACAAGGGTTTCAAATGAGCTGAGATACCGTTCCATAAACCCAATATGTAATAGAAAGACCTACTCCTTGCTCAGTGAACTGGACTCAACACCCCCTATTCACCGCACAAGAATATATCTGACTAGTAAGAATCTTAAAACCTATGTATTGATATCTCTCTGGAAGTGACTCAAGTGGCTGTAAAGCGGCAGAAACACAGCCGTGAAAAGCAGCTAAACCCCATTATAAAAATAAATTCCTTTTAAAAACCCGTGAAACAAAGACAGTGAAAGAGAGAGAAATTCTTACAAAATTCGTTCAGGGGCTGTGATGCAACCTGGATTGACCATATCTAGACCCAGAGCTGGAGGAGACATAAGGGTGGACACTCTCGGGGCTGAGAGGTTTGGTGAGGTTGGGGGAGCAAACGCAGAGCCTTTAAAGTAATACTGCCTGTTACCCATCCCATGGGTCCCAAATCTCCAGGTTCAAGGGCATCTTCCTACCTCGAAAACATGCATGAGAAACCCAGAAGGTGGTACACCGTGTGATCGGGAAAGGCTTCTAAAACGCACCTCATTTCTCACCTCCTTGTGCTCGTGTTCGCCATTCCAGCCGCTTTACTAGCAATCTCCCTCCTTGGAGAATCAGCACCTTTAACCTCCCGTTCCGTACAGCTTGCAATTTGTCCTGAGGATGAACGGGAAGAGGGGGAGCCAATGAGAGACTAGCTCTAGGTGTTGGGACAGGCACAGGTCACTCTATTTTCCCATCAGGAAGAAGAATTAACCACAGGCTCAGCCTGCCACCCGGAACCAGAATAGGGCCTGAGGCGATCCTGCGCTTTTGCGGCCAGCTCCCAAAAAAGCGAGTTGAAAAATGGAGCTCAGGCGCACTGCAATTCACAAACCTGCAGAGTTATAAATGATAACTCTCGTCCACAAATATATTGAGGGAAGGCAACGAAGAGGATCTGAAAGCAAGGCAGAATTGCAGGAAACAGATTTCAGGAGGTCGATTCGAATCGCCTTTAAAGCACATGAAAAGCGGCAAAACGTCGACAATGATGCCCTTGGCCAAAAAGGGCGTATGCGTTTTTTCCTGAATATATTCAGGAAAAAACGCATACGCCCTTTTTGGCCAACCAAGCAACCTGGAAAGGCAAATCAGCGCTACAAAGAAGTCTCGCTTCCCATCGGTCAAAAGGGCCATGCGGAAAAAAGTGTCAAAACCAGAAATGCAGGACAGGCCATGGAGAAATGGGAGCCTTGCTACGCTGATGGGCGGGATGTAAATTGCCAACAGCCACTCTGGAGAAGTGTACGGTGTGTCCTGAAACATCGAAAAAACACAGCTTAGAGCGCATAGGGCACTTCCACTCATGGGCGTATAAATTGGGAAAACTAAAAATCAGCAAGACACAGGCACCCGAAAGTTTAGGGCTGCTCTGTTGACAAGAACCTCCACTTCATGACACCTTAAATATCCCAGGAAAGAGAAAAATGGATAAAGAAGTGGTGGTCCTTATGTACAATGGAATATCCCTCAGCCATGAAATCAATGTCATAAGGCTAGTAGCAGCATGATGTGTGGCTTTAGCTACGACGATTCTAAGTGAAATAAGTCACACAGAAAAAGACACTTATCATAAGCTATCACTTATAGAGGGAATGTAAAAACCGCTACACTTGAACTGAATTACAAAACAGAACAGAGTCACACGTTTAGAAAACACACTATGGCTGCTTAACGGGAAAGGTGGGGTGGGGTGATGCATAAAACAAGGGTTTCAAATGAGCTGAGATACCGTTCCATAAACCCAATATGTAATAGAAAGACCTACTCCTTGCTCAGTGAACTGGACTCAACACCCCCTATTCACCGCACAAGAATATATCTGACTAGTAAGAATCTTAAAACCTATGTATTGATATCTCTCTGGAAGTGACTCAAGTGGCTGTAAAGCGGCAGAAACACAGCCGTGAAAAGCAGCTAAACCCCATTATAAAAATAAATTACTTTTAAAAACCCGTGAAACAAAGACAGTGAAAGAGAGAGAAATTCTTACAAAATTCGTTCAGGGGCTGTGATGCAACCTGGATTGACCATATCTAGACCCACAGCTGGAGGAGACATAAGGGTGGACACTCTCGGGGCTGAGAGGTTTGGTGAGGTTGGGGGAGCAAACGCAGAGCCTTTAAAGTAATACTGCCTGTTACCCATCCCATGGGTCCCAAATCTCCAGGTTCAAGGGCATCTTCCTACCTCGAAAACATGCATGAGAAACCCAGAAGGTGGTACACCGTGTGATCGGGAAAGGCTTCTAAAACGCACCTCATTTCTCATCTCCTTGTGCTCGGGTTCGCCATTCCAGCCGCTTTACTAGCAATCTCCCTCCTTGGAGAATCAGCACCTTTAACCTCCCGTTCCGTACAGCTTGCAATTTGTCCTGAGGATGAACGGGAAGAGGGGGAGCCAATGAGAGACTAGCTCTAGGTGTTGGGACAGGCACAGGTCACTCTATTTTCCCATCAGGAAGAAGAATTAACCACAGGCTCAGCCTGCCACCCGGAACCAGAATAGGGCCTGAGGCGATCCTGCGCTTTTGCGGCCAGCTCCCAAAAAAGCGAGTTGAAAAATGGAGCTCAGGGGCACTGCAATTCACAAACCTGCAGAGTTATAAATGATAACTCTCGTCCACAAATATATTGAGGGAAGGCAACGAAGAGGATCTGAAAGCAAGGCAGAATTGCAGGAAACAGATTTCAGGAGGTCGATTCGAATCGCCTTTAAAGCACATGAAAAGCGGCAAAACGTCGACAATGATGCCCTTGGCCAAAAAGGGCGTATGCGTTTTTTCCTGAATATATTCAGTAAAAAACGCATACGCCCTTTTCGGCCAACCAAGCAACCTGGAAAGGCAAATCAGCGCTACAAAGAAGTCTCGCTTCCCATCGGTCAAAAGGGCCATGCGGAAAAAAGTGTCAAAACCAGAAATGCAGAACAGGCCATGGAGAAATGGGAGCCTTGCTACGCTGATGGGCGGGATGTAAATTGCCAACAGCCACTCTGGAGAAGTGTACGGTGTGTCCTGAAACATCAAAAAAACACAGCTTAGAGCGCATAGGGCACTTCCACTCATGGGCGTATAAATTGGGAAAACTAAAAATCAGCAAGACACAGGCACCCGAAAGTTTAGGGCTGCTCTGTTGACAAGAACCTCCACTTCATGACACCTTAAATATCCCAGGAAAGAGAAAAATGGATAAAGAAGTGGTGGTCCTTATGTACAATGGAATATCCCTCAGCCATGAAATCAATGTCATAAGGCTAGTAGCAGCATGATGTGTGGCTTTAGCTACGACGATTCTAAGTGAAATAAGTCACACAGAAAAAGACACTTATCATAAGCTATCACTTATAGAGGGAATGTAAAAACCGCTACACTTGAACTGAATTACAAAACAGAACAGAGTCACACGTTTAGAAAACACACTATGGCTGCTTAACGGGAAAGGTGGGGTGGGGTGATGCATAAAACAAGGGTTTCAAATGAGCTGAGATACCGTTCCATAAACCCAATATGTAATAGAAAGACCTACTCCTTGCTCAGTGAACTGGACTCAACACCCCCTATTCACCGCACAAGAATATATCTGACTAGTAAGAATCTTAAAACCTATGTATTGATATCTCTCTGGAAGTGACTCAAGTGGCTGTAAAGCGGCAGAAACACAGCCGTGAAAAGCAGCTAAACCCCATTATAAAAATAAATTACTTTTAAAAACCCGTGAAACAAAGACAGTGAAAGAGAGAGAAATTCTTACAAAATTCGTTCAGGGGCTGTGATGCAACCTGGATTGACCATATCTAGACCCACAGCTGGATGAGACATAAGGGTGGACACTCTCGGGGCTGAGAGGTTTGGTGAGGTTGGGGGAGCAAACGCAGAGCCTTTAAAGTAATACTGCCTGTTACCCATCCCATGGGTCCCAAATCTCCAGGTTCAAGGGCATCTTCCTACCTCGAAAACATGCATGAGAAACCCAGAAGGTGGTACACCGTGTGATCGGGAAAGGCTTCTAAAACGCACCTCATTTCTCATCTCCTTGTGCTCGGGTTCGCCATTCCAGCCGCTTTACTAGCAATCTCCCTCCTTGGAGAATCAGCACCTTTAACCTCCCGTTCCGTACAGCTTGCAATTTGTCCTGAGGATGAACGGGAAGAGGGGGAGCCAATGAGAGACTAGCTCTAGGTGTTGGGACAGGCACAGGTCACTCTATTTTCCCATCAGGAAGAAGAATTAACCACAGGCTCAGCCTGCCACCCGGAACCAGAATAGGGCCTGAGGCGATCCTGCGCTTTTGCGGCCAGCTCCCAAAAAAGCGAGTTGAAAAATGGAGCTCAGGGGCACTGCAATTCACAAACCTGCAGAGTTATAAATGATAACTCTCGTCCACAAATATATTGAGGGAAGGCAACGAAGAGGATCTGAAAGCAAGGCAGAATTGCAGGAAACAGATTTCAGGAGGTCGATTCGAATCGCCTTTAAAGCACATGAAAAGCGGCAAAACGTCGACAATGATGCCCTTGGCCAAAAAGGGCGTATGCGTTTTTTCCTGAATATATTCAGTAAAAAACGCATACGCCCTTTTCGGCCAACCAAGCAACCTGGAAAGGCAAATCAGCGCTACAAAGAAGTCTCGCTTCCCATCGGTCAAAAGGGCCATGCGGAAAAAAGTGTCAAAACCAGAAATGCAGAACAGGCCATGGAGAAATGGGAGCCTTGCTACGCTGATGGGCGGGATGTAAATTGCCAACAGCCACTCTGGAGAAGTGTACGGTGTGTCCTGAAACATCAAAAAAACACAGCTTAGAGCGCATAGGGCACTTCCACTCATGGGCGTATAAATTGGGAAAACTAAAAATCAGCAAGACACAGGCACCCGAAAGTTTAGGGCTGCTCTGTTGACAAGAACCTCCACTTCATGACACCTTAAATATCCCAGGAAAGAGAAAAATGGATAAAGAAGTGGTGGTCCTTATGTACAATGGAATATCCCTCAGCCATGAAATCAATGTCATAAGGCTAGTAGCAGCATGATGTGTGGCTTTAGCTACGACGATTCTAAGTGAAATAAGTCACACAGAAAAAGACACTTATCATAAGCTATCACTTATAGAGGGAATGTAAAAACCGCTACACTTGAACTGAATTACAAAACAGAACAGAGTCACACGTTTAGAAAACACACTATGGCTGCTTAACGGGAAAGGTGGGGTGGGGTGATGCATAAAACAAGGGTTTCAAATGAGCTGAGATACCGTTCCATAAACCCAATATGTAATAGAAAGACCTACTCCTTGCTCAGTGAACTGGACTCAACACCCCCTATTCACCGCACAAGAATATATCTGACTAGTAAGAATCTTAAAACCTATGTATTGATATCTCTCTGGAAGTGACTCAAGTGGCTGTAAAGCGGCAGAAACACAGCCGTGAAAAGCAGCTAAACCCCATTATAAAAATAAATTACTTTTAAAAACCCGTGAAACAAAGACAGTGAAAGAGAGAGAAATTCTTACAAAATTCGTTCAGGGGCTGTGATGCAACCTGGATTGACCATATCTAGACCCACAGCTGGATGAGACATAAGGGTGGACACTCTCGGGGCTGAGAGGTTTGGTGAGGTTGGGGGAGCAAACGCAGAGCCTTTAAAGTAATACTGCCTGTTACCCATCCCATGGGTCCCAAATCTCCAGGTTCAAGGGCATCTTCCTACCTCGAAAACATGCATGAGAAACCCAGAAGGTGGTACACCGTGTGATCGGGAAAGGCTTCTAAAACGCACCTCATTTCTCATCTCCTTGTGCTCGGGTTCGCCATTCCAGCCGCTTTACTAGCAATCTCCCTCCTTGGAGAATCAGCACCTTTAACCTCCCGTTCCGTACAGCTTGCAATTTGTCCTGAGGATGAACGGGAAGAGGGGGAGCCAATGAGAGACTAGCTCTAGGTGTTGGGACAGGCACAGGTCACTCTATTTTCCCATCAGGAAGAAGAATTAACCACAGGCTCAGCCTGCCGCCCGGAACCAGAATAGGGCCTGAGGCGATCCTGCGCTTTTGTGGCCAGCTCCCAAAAAAGCGAGTTGAAAAATGGAGCTCAGGGGCACTGCAATTCACAAACCTGCAGAGTTATAAATGATAACTCTCGTCCACAAATATATTGAGGGAAGGCAACGAAGAGGATCTGAAAGCAAGGCAGAATTGCAGGAAACAGATTTCAGGAGGTCGATTCGAATCGCCTTTAAAGCACATGAAAAGCGGCAAAACGTCGACAATGATGCCCTTGGCGAAAAAGGGCGTATGCGTTTTTTCCTGAATATATTCAGTAAAAAACGCATACGCCCTTTTTGGCCAACCAAGCAACCTGGAAAGGCAAATCAGTGCTACAAAGAAGTCTCGCTTCCCATCGGTCAAAAGGGCCATGCGGAAAAAAGTGTCAAAACCAGAAATGCAGAACAGGCCATGGAGAAATGGGAGCCTTGCTACGCTGAAGGGCGGGATGTAAATTGCCAACAGCCACTCTGGAGAAGTGTACGGTGTGTCCTGAAACATCGAAAAAACACAGCTTAGAGCGCATAGGGCACTTCCACTCATGGGCGTATAAATTGGGAAAACTAAAAATCAGCAAGACACAGGCACCCCAAAGTTTAGGGCTGCTCTGTTGACAAGAACCTCCACTTCATGACACCTTAAATATCCCAGGAAAGAGAAAAATGGATAAAGAAGTGGTGGTCCTTATGTACAATGGAATATCACTCAGCCATGAAATCAATGTCATAAGGCTAGTAGCAGCATGATGAGTGGCTTTAGCTACGACGATTCTAAGTGAAATAAGTCACACAGAAAAAGACACTTATCATAAGCTATCACTTATAGAGGGAATGTAAAAACCGCTACACTTGAACTGAATTACAAAACAGAACAGAGTCACACGTTTAGAAAACACACTATGGCTGCTTAACGGGAAAGGTGGGGTGGGGTGATGCATAAAACAAGGGTTTCAAATGAGCTGAGATACCGTTCCATAAACCCAATATGTAATAGAAAGACCTACTCCTTGCTCAGTGAACTGGACTCAACACCCCCTATTCACCGCACAAGAATATATCTGACTAGTAAGAATCTTAAAACCTATGTATTGATATCTCTCTGGAAGTGAGTCAAGTGGCTGTAAAGCGGCAGAAACACAGCCGTGAAAAGCAGCTAAACCCCATTATAAAAATAAATTCCTTTTAAAAACCCATGAAACAAAGACAGTGAAAGAGAGAGAAATTCTTACAAAATTCGTTCAGGGGCTGTGATGCAACCTGGATTGACCATATCTAGACCCACAGCTGGAGGAGACATAAGGGTGGACACTCTCGGGGCTGAGAGGTTTGGTGTGGTTGGGGGAGCAAACGCAGAGCCTTTAAAGTAATACTGCCTGTTACCCATCCCATGGGTCCCAAATCTCCAGGTTCAAGGGCATCTTCCTACCTCGAAAACATGCATGAGAAACCCAGAAGGTGGTACACCGTGTGATCGGGAAAGGTTTCTAAAACGCACCTCATTTCTCATCTCCTTGTGCTCGGGTTCGCCATTCCAGCCGCTTTACTAGCAATCTCCCTCCTTGGAGAATCAGCACCTTTAACCTCCCGTTCCGTACAGCTTGCAATTTGTCCTGAGGATGAACGGGAAGAGGGGGAGCCAATGAGAGACTAGCTCTAGGTGTTGGGACAGGCACAGGTCACTCTATTTTCCCATCAGGAAGAAGAATTAACCACAGGCTCAGCCTGCCGCCCGGAAGCAGAATAGGGCCTGAGGCGATCCTGCGCTTTTGTGGCCAGCTCCCAGAAAAGCGAGTTGAAAAATGGAGCTCAGGGGCACTGCAATTCACAAACCTGCAGAGTTATAAATGATAACTCTCGTCCACAAATATATTGAGGGAAGGCAACGAAGAGGATCTGAAAGCAAGGCAGAATTGCAGGAAACAGATTTCAGGAGGTCGATTCGAATCGCCTTTAAAGCACATGAAAAGCGGCAAAACGTCGACAATGATGCCCTTGGCCAAAAAGGGCGTATGCGTTTTTTCCTGAATATATTCAGTAAAAAACGCATACGCCCTTTTCGGCCAACCAAGCAACCTGGAAAGGCAAATCAGCGCTACAAAGAAGTCTCGCTTCCCATCGGTCAAAAGGGCCATGCGGAAAAAAGTGTCAAAACCAGAAATGCAGAACAGGCCATGGAGAAATGGGAGCCTTGCTACGCTGATGGGCGGGATGTAAATTGCCAACAGCCACTCTGGAGAAGTGTACGGTGTGTCCTGAAACATCAAAAAAACACAGCTTAGAGCGCATAGGGCACTTCCACTCATGGGCGTATAAATTGGGAAAACTAAAAATCAGCAAGACACAGGCACCCCAAAGTTTGGGGCTGCTCTGTTGACAAGAACCTCCACTTCGTGACACCTTAAATATCCCAGGAAAGAGAAAAATGGATAAAGAAGTGGTGGTCCTTATGTACAATGGAATATCCCTCAGCCATGAAATCAATGTCATAAGGCTAGTAGCAGCATGATGAGTGGCTTTAGCTACGACGATTCTAAGTGAAATAAGTCACACAGAAAAAGACACTTATCATAAGCTATCACTTATAGAGGGAATGTAAAAACCGCTACACTTGAACTGAATTACAAAACAGAACAGAGTCACACGTTTAGAAAACACACTATGGCTGCTTAACGGGAAAGGTGGGGTGGGGTGATGCATAAAACAAGGGTTTCAAATGAGCTCAGATACCGTTCCATAAACCCAATATGTAATAGAAAGTCCTACTCCTTGCTCAGTGAACTGGACTCAGCACCCCCTATTCACCGCACAAGAATATATCTGACTAGTAAGAATCTTAAAACCTATGTATTGATATCTCTCTGGAAGTGAGTCAAGTGGCTGTAAAGCGGCAGAAACACAGCCGTGAAAAGCAGCTAAACCCCATTATAAAAATAAATTCCTTTTAAAAACCCGTGAAACAAAGACAGTGAAAGAGAGAGAAATTCTTACAAAATTCGTTCAGGGGCTGTGATGCAACCTGGATTGACCATATCTAGACCCACAGCTGGAGGAGACATAAGGGTGGACATTCTCGGGGCTGAGAGTTTTGGTGAGGTTGGGGGAGCAAACGCAGAGCCTTTAAAGTAATACTGCCTGTTACCCATCCCATGGGTCCCAAATCTCCAGGTTCAAGGGCATCTTCCTACCTCGAAAACATGCATGAGAAACCCAGAAGGTGGTACACCGTGTGATCGGGACAGGTTTCTAAAACGCACCTCATTTCTCATCTCCTTGTGCTCGGGTTCGCCATTCCAGCCGCTTTACTAGCAATCTCCCTCCTTGGAGAATCAGCACCTTTAACCTCCCGTTCCGTACAGCTTGCAATTTGTCCTGAGGATGAACGGGAAGAGGGGGAGCCAATGAGAGACTAGCTCTAGGTGTTGGGACAGGCACAGGTCACTCTATTTTCCCATCAGGAAGAAGAATTAACCACAGGCTCAGCCTGCCGCCCGGAAGCAAAATAGGGCCTGAGGCACTCCTGCGCTTTTGTGGCCAGCTCCCAAAAAAGCGAGTTGAAAAATGGAGCTCAGGGGCACTGCAATTCACAAACCTGCAGAGTTATAAATGATAACTCTCGTCCACAAATATATTGAGGGAAGGCAACGAAGAGGATCTGAAAGCAAGGCAGAATTGCAGGAAACAGATTTCAGGAGGTCGATTCGAATCGCCTTTAAAGCACATGAAAAGCGGCAAAACGTCGACAATGATGCCCTTGGCCAAAAAGGGCGTATGCGTTTTTTCCTGAATATATTCAGGAAAAAACGCATACGCCCTTTTTGGCCAACCAAGCAACCTGGAAAGGCAAATCAGCGCTACAAAGAATTCTCGCTTCCCATCGGTCAAAAGGGCCATGGGGAAAAAAGTGTCAAAACCAGAAATGCAGAATAGGCCATGGAGAAATGGGAGCCTTGCTACGCTGAAGGGCGGGATGTAAATTGCCAACAGCCACTCTGGAGAAGTGTACGGTGTGTCCTGAAACATCGAAAAAACACAGCTTAGAGCGCATAGGGCACTTCCACTCATGGGCGTATAAATTGGGAAAACTAAAAATCAGCAAGACACAGGCACCCCAAAGTTTAGGGCTGCTCTGTTGACAAGAACCTCCACTTCATGACACCTTAAATATCCAAGGAAAGAGAAAAATGGATAAAGAAGTGGTGGTCCTTATGTACAATGGAATATCACTCAGCCATGAAATCAATGTCATAAGGCTAGTAGCAGCATGATGAGTGGATTTAGCTACGACGATTCTAAGTGAAATAAGTCATACAGAAAAACACACTTATTATAAGCTATCACTTATAGAGGGAATGTAAAAACCGCTACACTTGAACTGAATTACAAAACAGAACAGAGTCACAAGTTTACAAAACACACTATGGCTGCTTAACGGGAAAGGTGGGGTGGGGTGATGCATAAAACAAGGGTTTCAAATGAGCTCAGATACCGTTCCATAAACCCAATATGTAATAGAAAGACCTACTCCTTGCTCAGTGAACTGGACTCAACACCCCCTATTCACCGCACAAGAATATATCTGACTAGTAAGAATCTTAAAACCTATGTATTGATATCTCTCTGGAAGTGAGTCAAGTGGCTGTAAAGCGGCAGAAACACAGCCGTGAAAAGCAGCTAAACCCCATTATAAAAATAAATTCCTTTTAAAAACCCGTGAAACAAAGACAGTGAAAGAGAGAGAAATTCTTACAAAATTCGTTCAGGGGCTGTGATGCAACCTGGATTGACCATATCTAGACCCACAGCTGGAGGAGACATAAGGGTGGACATTCTCGGGGCTGAGAGGTTTGGTGAGGTTGGGGGAGCAAACGCAGAGCCTTTAAAGTAATACTGCCTGTTACCCATCCCATGGGTCCCAAATCTCCAGGTTCAAGGGCATCTTCCTACCTCGAAAACATGCATGAGAAACCCAGAAGGTGGTACACCGTGTGATCGGGACAGGTTTCTAAAACGCACCTCATTTCTCATCTCCTTGTGCTCGGGTTCGCCATTCCAGCCGCTTTACTAGCAATCTCCCTCCTTGGAGAATCAGCACCTTTAACCTCCCGTTCCGTACAGCTTGCAATTTGTCCTGAGGATGAACGGGAAGAGGGGGAGCCAATGAGAGACTAGCTCTAGGTGTTGGGACAGGCACAGGTCACTCTATTTTCCCATCAGGAAGAAGAATTAACCACAGGCTCAGCCTGCCGCCCGGAAGCAGAATAGGGCCTGAGGCAATGCTGCGCTTTTGTGGCCAGCTCCCAAAAAAGCGAGTTGAAAAATGGAGCTCAGGGGCACTGCAATTCACAAACCTGCAGAGTTATAAATGATAACTCTCGTCCACAAATATATTGAGGGAAGGCAACGAAGAGGATCTGAAAGCAAGGCAGAATTGCAGGAAACAGATTTCAGGAGGTCGATTCGAATCGCCTTTAAAGCACATGAAAAGCGGCAAAACGTCGACAATGATGCCCTTGGCCAAAAAGGGCGTATGCGTTTTTTCCTGAATATATTCAGGAAAAAACGCATACGCCCTTTTTGGCCAACCAAGCAACCTGGAAAGGCAAATCAGCGTTACAAAGAAGTCTCGCTTCCCATCGGTCAAAAGGGCCATGCGGAAAAAAGTGTCAAAACCAGAAATGCAGAATAGGCCATGGAGAAATGGGAGCCTTGCTACGCTGATGGGCGGGATGTAAATTGCCAACAGCCACTCTGGAGAAGTGTACGGTGTGTCCTGAAACATCGAAAAAACACAGCTTAGAGCGCATAGGGCACTTCCACTCATGGGCGTATAAATGGGAAAACTAAAAATCAGCAAGACACAGGCACCCGAAAGTTTAGGGCTGCTCTGTTGACAAGAACCTCCACTTCATGACACCTTAAATATCCCAGGAAAGAGAAAAATGGATAAAGAAGTGGTGGTCCTTATGTACAATGGAATATCACTCAGCCATGAAATCAATGTCATAAGGCTAGTAGCAGCATGATGAGTGGCTTTAGCTACGACGATTCTAAGTGAAATAAGTCACACAGAAAAAGACACTTATCATAAGCTATCACTTATAGAGGGAATGTAAAAACCGCTACACTTGAACTGAATTACAAAACAGAACAGAGTCACAGGTTTACAAAACAGAACAGAGTCACAAGTTTACAAAACACACTATGGCTGCTTAACGGGAAAGGTGGGGTGGCGTGATGCATAAAACAAGGGTTTCAAATGAGCTCAGATACTGTTCCATAAACCCAATATGTAATAGAAAGACCTACTCCTTGCTCAGTGAACTGGACTCAACACCCCCTATTCACCGCACAAGAATATATCTGACTAGTAAGAATCTTAAAACCTATGTATTGATATCTCTCTGGAAGTGAGTCAAGTGGGTGTAACGCGGCAGAAACACAGCCGTGAAAAACAGCTAAACCCCATTATAAAAATAAATTACTTTTAAAATCCCGTGAAACAAAGACAGTGAAAGAGAGAGAAATTCTTACAAAATTCGTTCAGGGGCTGTGATGCAACCTGGATTGACCATATCTAGACCCACAGCTGGATGAGACATAAGGGTAGACATTCTCGGGGCTGAGAGGTTTGGTGAGGTTGGGGGAGCAAACGCAGAGCCTTTAAAGTAATACTGCCTGTTACCCATCCCATGGGTCCCAAATCTCCAGGTTCAAGGGCATCTTCCTACCTCGAAAACATGCATGAGAAACCCAGAAGGTGGTACACCGTGTGATCGGGACAGGTTTGTAAAACGCACCTCATTTCTCATCTCCTTGTGCTCGGGTTCGCCATTCCAGCCGCTTTACTAGCAATCTCCCTCCTTGGAGAATCAGCACCTTTAACCTCCCGTTCCGTACAGCTTGCAATTTGTCCTGAGGATGAACGGGAAGAGGGGGAGCCCATGAGAGACTAGCTCTAGGTGTTGGGACAGGCACAGGTCACTCTATTTTCCCATCAGGAAGAAGAATTAACCACAGGCTCAGCCTGCCGCCCGGAACCAGAATAGGGCCTGAGGCGATCCTGCGCTTTTGTGGCCAGCTCCCAGAAAAGCAAGTTGAAAAATGGAGCTCAGGGGCACTGCAATTCACAAACCTGCAGAGTTATAAATGATAACTCTCGTCCACAAATATATTGAGGGAAGGCAACGAAGAGGATCTGAAAGCAAGGCAGAATTGCAGGAAACAGATTTCAGGAGGTCGATTCGAATCGCCTTTAAAGCACATGAAAAGCGGCAAAACGTCGACAATGATGCCCTTGGCCAAAAAGGGCGTATGCATTTTTTCCTGAATATATTCAGTAAAAAACGCATACGCCCTTTTCGGCCAACCAAGCAACCTGGAAAGGCAAATCAGCGCTACAAAGAAGTCTCGCTTCCCATCGGTCAAAAGGGCCATGCGGAAAAAAGTGTCAAAACCAGAAATGCAGAACAGGCCATGGAGAAATGGGAGCCTTGCTACGCTGATGGGCGGGATGTAAATTGCCAACAGCCACTCTGGAGAAGTGTACGGTGTGTCCTGAAACATCAAAAAAACACAGCTTAGAGCGCATAGGGCACTTCCACTCATGGGCGTATAAATTGGGAAAACTAAAAATCAGCAAGACACAGGCACCCCAAAGTTTGGGGCTGCTCTGTTGACAAGAACCTCCACTTCGTGACACCTTAAATATCCCAGGAAAGAGAAAAATGGATAAAGAAGTGGTGGTCCTTATGTACAATGGAATATCACTCAGCCATGAAATCAATGTCATAAGGCTAGTAGCAGCATGATGAGTGGCTTTAGCTTCGACGATTCTAAGTGAAATAAGTCACACAGAAAAACACACTTATTATAAGCTATCACTTATAGAGGGAATGTAAAAACCGCTACACTTGAACTGAATTACACAATAGAACAGAGTCACACGTTTACAAAACACACTATGGCTGCTTAACGGGAAAGGTGGGGTGGGGTGATGCATAAAGCAAGGGTTTCAAATGAGCTCAGATACCGTTCCATAAACCCAATATGTAATGGAAAGACCTACTCCTTGCTCAGTGAACTGGACTCAGCACCCCCTATTCACCGCACAAGAATATATCTGACTAGTAAGAATCTTAAAACCTATGTATTGATATCTCTCTGGAAGTGAGTCAAGTGGGTGTAAAGCGGCAGAAACACAGCCGTGAAAAGCAGCTAAACACCATTATAAAAATAAATTCCTTTTAAAAACCCGTTAAACAAAGACAGTGAAAGAGAGAGAAATTCTTACAAAATTCGTTCAGGGGCTGTGATGCAACCTGGATTGACCATATCTAGACCCACAGCTGGAGGAGACATAAGGGTGGACATTCTCGGGGCTGAGAGGTTTGGTGAGGTTGGGGGAGCAAACGCAGAGCCTTTAAAGTAATACTGCCTGTTACCCATCCCATGGGTCCCAAATCTCCAGGTTCAAGGGCATCTTCCTACCTCGAAAACATGCATGAGAAACCCAGAAGGTGGTACACCGTGTGATCGGGAAAGGTTTGTAAAACGCACCTCATTTCTCATCTCCTTGTGCTCGGGTTCACCATTCCAGCCGCTTTAGTAGCAATCTCCCTCCTTGGAGAATCAGCACCTTTAACCTCCCGTTCCGTACAGCTTGCAATTTGTCCTGAGGATGAACGGGAAGAGGGGGAGCCAATGAGAGACTAGCTCTAGGTGTTGGGACAGGCACAGGTCACTCTATTTTCCCATCAGGAAGAAGAATTAACCACAGGCTCAGCCTGCCGCCTGGAAGCAGAATAGGGCCTGAGGCAATCCTGCGCTTTTGTGGCCAGCTCCCAGAAAAGCGAGTTGAAAAATGGAGCTCAGGGGCACTGCAATTCACAAACCTGCAGAGTTATAAATGATAACTCTCGTCCACAAATATATTGAGGGAAGGCAACGAAGAGGATCTGAAAGCAAGGCAGAATTGCAGGAAACAGATTTCAGGAGGTCGATTCGAATCGCCTTTAAAGCACATGAAAAGCGGCAAAACGTCGACAATGATGCCCTTGGCCAAAAAGGGCGTATGCGTTTTTTCCTGAATATATTCAGGAAAAAACGCATACGCCCTTTTTGGCCAACCAAGCAACCTGGAAAGGCAAATCAGCGCTACAAAGAAGTCTCGCTTCCCATCGGTCAAAAGGGCCATGCGGAAAAAAGTGTCAAAACCAGAAATGCAGAATAGGCCATGGAGAAATGGGAGCCTTGCTACGCTGATGGGCGGGATGTAAATTGCCAACAGCCACTCTGGAGAAGTGTACGGTGTGTCCTGAAACATCGAAAAAACACAGCTTAGAGCGCATAGGGCACTTCCACTCATGGGCGTATAAATGGGAAAACTAAAAATCAGCAAGACACAGGCACCCGAAAGTTTAGGGCTGCTCTGTTGACAAGAACCTCCACTTCATGACACCTTAAATATCCCAGGAAAGAGAAAAATGGATAAAGAAGTGGTGGTCCTTATGTACAATGGAATATCACTCAGCCATGAAATCAATGTCATAAGGCTAGTAGCAGCATGATGAGTGGCTTTAGCTACGACGATTCTAAGTGAAATAAGTCACACAGAAAAAGACACTTATCATAAGCTATCACTTATAGAGGGAATGTAAAAACCGCTACACTTGAACTGAATTACAAAACAAAACAGAGTCACAGGTTTACAAAACAGAACAGAGTCACAAGTTTACAAAACACACTATGGCTGCTTAACGGGAAAGGTGGGGTGGGGTGATGCATAAAACAAGGGTTTCAAATGAGCTCAGATACCGTTCCATAAACCCAATATGTAATAGAAAGACCTACTCCTTGCTCAGTGAACTGGACTCAACACCCCCTATTCACGGCACAAGAATATATCTGACTAGTAAGAATCTTAAAACCTATGTATTGATATCTCTCTGGAAGTGAGTCAAGTGGGTGTGAAGCAGCAGAAACAGAGCCGTGAAAAACAGCTAAACCCCATTATAAAAATAAATTACTTTTAAAAACCCGTGAAACAAAGACAGTGAAAGAGAGAGAAATTCTTACAAAATTCGTTCAGGGGCTGTGATGCAACCTGGATTGACCATATCTAGACCCACAGCTGGAGGAGACATAAGGGTGGACACTCTCGGGGCTGAGAGGTTTGGTGAGGTTGGGGGAGCAAACGCAGAGCCTTTAAAGTAATACTGCCTGTTACCCATCCCATGGGTCCCAAATCTCCAGGTTCAAGGGCATCTTCCTACCTCGAAAACATGCATGAGAAACCCAGAAGGTGGTACACCGTGTGATCGGGACAGGTTTGTAAAACGCACCTCATTTCTCATCTCCTTGTGCTCGGGTTCGCCATTCCAGCCGCTTTACTAGCAATCTCCCTCCTTGGAGAATCAGCACCTTTAACCTCCCGTTCCGTACAGCTTGCAATTTGTCCTGAGGATGAACGGGAAGAGGGGGAGCCAATGAGAGACTAGCTCTAGGTGTTGGGACAGGCACAGGTCACTCTATTTTCCCATCAGGAAGAAGAATTAACCACAGGCTCAGCCTGCCGCCCGGAAGCAGAATAGGGCCTGAGGCGATCCTGCGCTTTTGTGGCCAGCTCCCAGAAAAGCGAGTTGAAAAATGGAGCTCAGGGGCACTGCAATTCACAAACCTGCAGAGTTATAAATGATAACTCTCGTCCACAAATATATTGAGGGAAGGCAACGAAGAGGATCTGAAAGCAAGGCAGAATTGCAGGAAACAGATTTCAGGAGGTCGATTCGAATCGCCTTTAAAGCACATGAAAAGCGGCAAAACGTCGACAATGATGCCCTTGGCCAAAAAGGGCGTATGCATTTTTTCCTGAATATATTCAGTAAAAAACGCATACGCCCTTTTCGGCCAACCAAGCAACCTGGAAAGGCAAATCAGCGCTACAAAGAAGTCTCGCTTCCCATCGGTCAAAAGGGCCATGCGGAAAAAAGTGTCAAAACCAGAAATGCAGAACAGGCCATGGAGAAATGGGAGCCTTGCTACGCTGATGGGCGGGATGTAAATTGCCAACAGCCACTCTGGAGAAGTGTACGGTGTGTCCTGAAACATCAAAAAAACACAGCTTAGAGCGCATAGGGCACTTCCACTAATGGGCGTATAAATTGGGAAAACTAAAAATCAGCAAGACACAGGCACCCGAAAGTTTGGGGCTGCTCTGTTGACAAGAACCTCCACTTCGTGACACCTTAAATATCCCAGGAAAGAGAAAAATGGATAAAGAAGTGGTGGTCCTTATGTACAATGGAATATCACTCAGCCATGAAATCAATGTCATAAAGCTAGTAGCAGCATGATGAGTGGCTTTAGCTACGACGATTCTAAGTGAAATAAGTCACACAGAAAAAGACACTTATCATAAGCTATCACTTATAGAGGGAATGTAAAAACCGCTACACTTGAACTGAATTACAAAACAGAGCAGAGTCACAGGTTTACAAAACAGAACAGAGTCACAAGTTTACAAAACACACTATGGCTGCTTAACGGGAAAGGTGGGGTGGGGTGATGCATAAAACAAGGGTTTCAAATGAGCTCAGATACCGTTCCATAAACCCAATATGTAATAGAAAGACCTACTCCTTGCTCAGTGAACTGGACTCAACACCCCCTATTCACCGCACAAGAATATATCTGACTAGTAAGAATCTTAAAACCTATGTATTGATATCTCTCTGGAAGTGAGTCAAGTGGGTGTAACGTGGCAGAAACACAGCCGTGAAAAACAGCTAAACCCCATTATAAAAATAAATTACTTTTAAAAACCCGTGAAACAAAGACAGTGAAAGAGAGAGAAATTCTTACAAAATTCGTTCAGGGGCTGTGATGCAACCTGGATTGACCATATCTAGACCCACAGCTGGATGAGACATAAGGGTGGACATTCTCGGGGCTGAGAGGTTTGGTGAGGTTGGGGGAGCAAACGCAGAGCCTTTAAAGTAATACTGCCTGTTACCCATCCCATGGGTCCCAAATCTCCAGGTTCAAGGGCATCTTCCTACCTCGAAAACATGCATGAGAAACCCAGAAGTTGGTACACCGTGTGATCGGGACAGGTTTGTAAAACGCACCTCATTTCTCTTCTCCTTGTGCTCGGGTTCGCCATTCCAGCCGCTTTACTAGCAATCTCCCTCCTTGGAGAATCAGCACCTTTAACCTCCCGTTCCGTACAGCTTGCAATTTGTCCTGAGGATGAACGGGAAGAGGGGGAGCCAATGAGAGACTAGCTCTAGGTGTTGGGACAGGCACAGGTCACTCTATTTTCCCATCAGGAAGAAGAATTAACCACAGGCTCAGCCTGCCGCCCGGAAGCAGAATAGGGCCTGAGGCGATCCTGCGCTTTTGTGGCCAGCTCCCAGAAAAGCGAGTTGAAAAATGGAACTCAGGGGCACTGCAATTCACAAACCTGCAGAGTTATAAATGATAACTCTCGTCCACAAATATATTGAGGGAAGGCAACGAAGAGGATCTGAAAGCAAGGCAGAATTGCAGGAAACAGATTTCAGGAGGTCGATTCGAATCGCCTTTAAAGCACATGAAAAGTGGCAAAACGTCGACAATGATGCCCTTGGCCAAAAAGGGCGTATGCGTTTTTTCCTGAATATATTCAGGAAAAAACGCATACGCCCTTTTTGGCCAACCAAGCAACCTGGAAAGGCAAATCAGCGCTACAAAGAAGTCTCGCTTCCCATCGGTCAAAAGGGCCATGCGGAAAAAAGTGTCAAAACCAGAAATGCAGAACAGGCCATGGAGAAATGGGAGCCTTGCTACGCTGATGGGCGGGATGTAAATTGCCAACAGCCACTCTGGAGAAGTGTACGGTGTGTCCTGAAACATCGAAAAAACACAGCTTAGAGCGCATAGGGCACTTCCACTCATGGGCGTATAAATTGGGAAAACTAAAAATCAGCAAGACACAGGCACCCCAAAGGTTGGGGCTGCTCTGTTGACAAGAACCTCCACTTCGTGACACCTTAAATATCCCAGGAAAGAGAAAAATGGATAAAGAAGTGGTGGTCCTTATGTACAATGGAATATCACTCAGCCATGAAATCAATGTCATAAGGCTAGTAGCAGCATGATGAGTGGCTTTAGCTTCGACGATTCTAAGTGAAATAAGTCACACAGAAAAACACACTTATTATAAGCTATCACTTATAGAGGGAATGTAAAAACCGCTACACTTGAACTGAATTACAAAACAGAACAGAGTCACACGTTTACAAAACACACTATGGCTGCTTAACGGGAAAGGTGGGGTGGGGTGATGCATAAAGCAAGGGTTTCAAATGAGCTCAGATACCGTTCCATAAACCCAATATGTAATAGAAAGACCTACTCCTTGCTCAGTGAACTGGACTCAGCACCCCCTATTCACCGCACAAGAATATATCTGACTAGTAAGAATCTTAAAACCTATGTATTGATATCCCTCTGGAAGTGAGTCAAGTGGGTGTAAAGCGGCAGAAACACAGCCGTGAAAAGCAGCTAAACCCCATTATAAAAATAAATTCCTTTTAAAAACCCGTGAAACAAAGACAGTGAAAGAGAGAGAAATTCTTACAAAATTCGTTCAGGGGCTGTGATGCAACCTGGATTGACCATATCTAGACCCACAGCTGGAGGAGACATAAGGGTGGACATTCTCGGGGCTGAGAGGTTTGGTGAGGTTGGGGGAGCAAACGCAGAGCCTTTAAAGTAATACTGCCTGTTACCCATCCCATGGGTCCCAAATCTCCAGGTTCAAGGGCATCTTCCTACCTCGAAAACATGCATGAGAAACCCAGAAGGTGGTACACCGTGTGATCGGGACAGGTTTCTAAAACGCACCTCATTTCTCATCTCCTTGTGCTCGGGTTCGCCATTCCAGCCGCTTTACTAGCAATCTCCCTCCTTGGAGAATCAGCACCTTTAACCTCCCGTTCCGTACAGCTTGCAATTTGTCCTGAGGATGAACGGGAAGAGGGGGAGCCAATGAGAGACTAGCTCTAGGTGTTGGGACAGGCACAGGTCACTCTATTTTCCCATCAGGAAGAAGAATTAACCACAGGCTCAGCCTGCCGCCCGGAAGCAGAATAGGGCCTGAGGCGATCCTGCGCTTTTGTGGCCAGCTCCCAGAAAAGCGAGTTGAAAAATGGAGCTCAGGGGCACTGCAATTCACAAACCTGCAGAGTTATAAATGATAACTCTCGTCCACAAATATATTGAGGGCAGGCAACGAAGAGGATCTGAAAGCAAGGCAGAATTGCAGGAAACAGATTTCAGGAGGTCGATTCGAATCGCCTTTAAAGCACATGAAAAGTGGCAAAACGTCGACAATGATGCCCTTGGCCAAAAAGGGCGTATGCGTTTTTTCCTGAATATATTCAGGAAAAAACGCATACGCCCTTTTTGGCCAACCAAGCAACCTGGAAAGGCAAATCAGCGCTACAAAGAAGTCTCGCTTCCCATCGGTCAAAAGGGCCATGCGGAAAAAAGTGTCAAAACCAGAAATGCAGAACAGGCCATGGAGAAATGGGAGCCTTGCTACGCTGATGGGCGGGATGTAAATTGCCAACAGCCACTCTGGAGAAGTGTACGGTGTGTCCTGAAACATCAAAAAAACACAGCTTAGAGCGCATAGGGCACTTCCACTCATGGGCGTATAAATTGGGAAAACTAAAAATCAGCAAGACACAGGCACCCCAAAGGTTGTGGCTGCTCTGTTGACAAGAACCTCCACTTCGTGACACCTTAAATATCCCAGGAAAGAGAAAAATGGATAAAGAAGTGGTGGTCCTTATGTACAATGGAATATCACTCAGCCATGAAATCAATGTCATAAGGCTAGTAGCAGCATGATGAGTGGCTTTAGCTTCGACGATTCTAAGTGAAATAAGTCACACAGAAAAACACACTTATTATAAGCTATCACTTATAGAGGGAATGTAAAAACCGCTACACTTGAACTGAATTACAAAACAGAACAGAGTCACACGTTTACAAAACACACTATGGCTGCTTAACGGGAAAGGTGGGGTGGGGTGATGCATAAAGCAAGGGTTTCAAATGAGCTCAGATACCGTTCCATAAACCCAATATGTAATAGAAAGACCTACTCCTTGCTCAGTGAACTGGACTCAGCACCCCCTATTCACCGCACAAGAATATATCTGACTAGTAAGAATCTTAAAACCTATGTATTGATATCTCTCTGGAAGTGAGTCAAGTGGGTGTAAAGCGGCAGAAACACAGCCGTGAAAAGCAGCTAAACCCCATTATAAAAATAAATTCCTTTTAAAAACCCGTGAAACAAAGACAGTGAAAGAGAGAGAAATTCTTACAAAATTCGTTCAGGGGCTGTGATGCAACCTGGATTGACCATATCTAGACCCACAGCTGGAGGAGACATAAGGGTGGACATTCTCGGGGCTGAGAGGTTTGGTGAGGTTGGGGGAGCAAACGCAGAGCCTTTAAAGTAATACTGCCTGTTACCCATCCCATGGGTCCCAAATCTCCAGGTTCAAGGGCATCTTCCTACCTCGAAAACATGCATGAGAAACCCAGAAGGTGGTACACCGTGTGATCGGGACAGGTTTGTAAAACGCACCTCATTTCTCATCTCCTTGTGCTCGGGTTCGCCATTCCAGCCGCTTTACTAGCAATCTCCCTCCTTGGAGAATCAGCACCTTTAACCTCCCGTTCCGTACAGCTTGCAATTTGTCCTGAGGATGAACGGGAAGAGGGGGAGCCAATGAGAGACTAGCTCTAGGTGTTGGGACAGGCACAGGTCACTCTATTTTCCCATCAGGAAGAAGAATTAACCACAGGCTCAGCCTGCCGCCCGGAAGCAGAATAGGGCCTGAGGCGATCCTGCGCTTTTGTGGCCAGCTCCCAAAAAAGCGAGTTGAAAAATGGAGCTCAGGGGCACTGCAATTCACAAACCTGCAGAGTTATAAATGATAACTCTCGTCCACAAATATATTGAGGGAAGGCAACGAAGAGGATCTGAAAGCAAGGCAGAATTGCAGGAAACAGATTTCAGGAGGTCGATTCGAATCGCCTTTAAAGCACATGAAAAGCGGCAAAACGTCGACAATGATGCCCTTGGCCAAAAAGGGCGTATGCGTTTTTTCCTGAATATATTCAGGAAAAAACGCATACGCCCTTTTTGGCCAACCAAGCAACCTGGAAAGGCAAATCAGCGCTACAAAGAAGTCTCGCTTCCCATCGGTCAAAAGGGCCATGCGGAAAAAAGTGTCAAAACCAGAAATGCAGAATAGGCCAAGGAGAAATGGGAGCCTTGCTACGCTGATGGGCGGGATGTAAATTGCCAACAGCCACTCTGGAGAAGTGTACGGTGTGTCCTGAAACATCGAAAAAACACAGCTTAGAGCGCATAGGGCACTTCCACTCATGGGCGTATAAATGGGAAAACTAAAAATCAGCAAGACACAGGCACCCGAAAGTTTAGGGCTGCTCTGTTGACAAGAACCTCCACTTCATGACACCTTAAATATCCCAGGAAAGAGAAAAATGGATAAAGAAGTGGTGGTCCTTATGTACAATGGAATATCACTCAGCCATGAAATCAATGTCATAAGGCTAGTAGCAGCATGATGAGTGGCTTTAGCTACGACGATTCTAAGTGAAATAAGTCACACAGAAAAAGACACTTATCATAAGCTATCACTTATAGAGGGAATGTAAAAACCGCTACACTTGAACTGAATTACAAAACAGAACAGAGTCACAGGTTTACAAAACAGAACAGAGTCACAAGTTTACAAAACACACTATGGCTGCTTAACGGGAAAGGTGGGGTGGGGTGATGCATAAAACAAGGGTTTCAAATGAGCTCAGATACCGTTCCATAAACCCAATATGTAATAGAAAGACCTACTCCTTGCTCAGTGAACTGGACTCAACACCCCCTATTCACCGCACAAGAATATATCTGACTAGTAAGAATCTTAAAACCTATGTATTGATATCTCTCTGGAAGTGAGTCAAGTGGGTGTAAAGCGGCAGAAACACAGCCGTGAAAAACAGCTAAACCCCATTATAAAAATAAATTCCTTTTAAAAACCCGTGAAACAAAGACAGTGAAAGAGAGAGAAATTCTTACAAAATTCGTTCAGGGGCTGTGATGCAACCTGGATTGACCATATCTAGACCCACAGCTGGATGAGACATAAGGGTGGACATTCTCGGGGCTGAGAGTTTTGGTGAGGTTGGGGGAGCAAACGCAGAGCCTTTAAAGTAATACTGCCTGTTACCCATCCCATGGGTCCCAAATCTCCAGGTTCAAGGGCATCTTCCTACCTCGAAAACATGCATGAGAAACCCAGAAGGTGGTACACCGTGTGATCGGGACAGGTTTGTAAAACGCACCTCATTTCTCATCTCCTTGTGCTCGGGTTCGCCATTCCAGCCGCTTTACTAGCAATCTCCCTCCTTGGAGAATCAGCACCTTTAACCTGCCGTTCCGTACAGCTTGCAATTTGTCCTGAGGATGAACGGGAAGAGGGGGAGCCAATGAGAGACTAGCTCTAGGTGTTGGGACAGGCACAGGTCACTCTATTTTCCCATCAGGAAGAAGAATTAACCACAGGCTCAGCCTGCCGCCCGGAAGCAGAATAGGGCCTGAGGCGATCCTGCGCTTTTGTGGCCAGCTCCCAGAAAAGCGAGTTGAAAAATGGAGCTCAGGGGCACTGCAATTCACAAACCTGCAGAGTTATAAATGATAACTCTCGTCCACAAATATATTGAGGGAAGGCAACGAAGAGGATCTGAAAGCAAGGCAGAATTGCAGGAAACAGATTTCAGGAGGTAGATTCGAATCGCCTTTAAAGCACATGAAAAGTGGCAAAACGTCGACAATGATGCCCTTGGCCAAAAAGGGCGTATGCGTTTTTTCCTGAATATATTCAGGAAAAAACGCATACGCCCTTTTTGGCCAACCAAGCAACCTGGAAAGGCAAATCAGCGCTACAAAGAAGTCTCGCTTCCCATCGGTCAAAAGGGCCATGCGGAAAAAAGTGTCAAAACCAGAAATGCAGAACAGGCCATGGAGAAATGGGAGCCTTGCTACGCTGATGGGCGGGATGTAAATTGCCAACAGCCACTCTGGAGAAGTGTACGGTGTGTCCTGAAACATCAAAAAAACACAGCTTAGAGCGCATAGGGCACTTCCACTCATGGGCGTATAAATTGGGAAAACTAAAAATCAGCAAGACACAGGCACCCCAAAGGTTGGGGCTGCTCTGTTGACAAGAACCTCCACTTCGTGACACCTTAAATATCCCAGGAAAGAGAAAAATGGATAAAGAAGTGGTGGTCCTTATGTACAATGGAATATCACTCAGCCATGAAATCAATGTCATAAGGCTAGTAGCAGCATGATGAGTGGCTTTAGCTTCGACGATTCTAAGTGAAATAAGTCACACAGAAAAACACACTTATTATAAGCTATCACTTATAGAGGGAATGTAAAAACCGCTACACTTGAACTGAATTACAAAACAGAACAGAGTCACACGTTTACAAAACACACTATGGCTGCTTAACGGGAAAGGTGGGGTGGGGTGATGCATAAAGCAAGGGTTTCAAATGAGCTCAGATACCGTTCCATAAACCCAATATGTAATAGAAAGACCTACTCCTTGCTCAGTGAACTGGACTCAGCACCCCCTATTCACCGCACAAGAATATATCTGACTAGTAAGAATCTTAAAACCTATGTATTGATATCTCTCTGGAAGTGAGTCAAGTGGGTGTAAAGCGGCAGAAACACAGCCGTGAAAAGCAGCTAAACCCCATTATAAAAATAAATTCCTTTTAAAAACCCGTTAAACAAAGACAGTGAAAGAGAGAGAAATTCTTACAAAATTCGTTCAGGGGCTGTGATGCAACCTGGATTGACCATATCTAGACCCACAGCTGGAGGAGACATAAGGGTGGACACTCTCGGGGCTGAGAGGTTTGGTGAGGTTGGGGGAGCAAACGCAGAGCCTTTAAAGTAATACTGCCTGTTACCCATCCCATGGGTCCCAAATCTCCAGGTTCAAGGGCATCTTCCTACCTCGAAAACATGCATGAGAAACCCAGAAGGTGGTACACCGTGTGATCGGGACAGGTTTGTAAAACGCACCTCATTTCTCATCTCCTTGTGCTCGGGTTCGCCATTCCAGCCGCTTTACTAGCAATCTCCCTCCTTGGAGAATCAGCACCTTTAACCTCCCGTTCCGTACAGCTTGCAATTTGTCCTGAGGATGAACGGGAAGAGGGGGAGCCAATGAGAGACTAGCTCTAGGTGTTGGGACAGGCACAGGTCACTCTATTTTCCCATCAGGAAGAAGAATTAACCACAGGCTCAGCCTGCCGCCCGGAAGCAGAATAGGGCCTGAGGCAATCCTGTGCTTTTGTGGCCAGCTCCCAAAAAAGCGAGTTGAAAAATGGAGCTCAGGGGCACTGCAATTCACAAACCTGCAGAGTTATAAATGATAACTCTCGTCCACAAATATATTGAGGGAAGGCAACGAAGAGGATCTGAAAGCAAGGCAGAATTGCAGGAAACAGATTTCAGGAGGTCGATTCGAATCGCCTTTAAAGCACATGAAAAGCGGCAAAACGTCGACAATGATGCCCTTGGCCAAAAAGGGCGTATGCGTTTTTTCCTGAATATATTCAGGAAAAAACGCATACGCCCTTTTTGGCCAACCAAGCAACCTGGAAAGGCAAATCAGCGCTACAAAGAAGTCTCGCTTCCCATCGGTCAAAAGGGCCATGCGGAAAAAAGTGTCAAAACCAGAAATGCAGAATAGGCCATGGAGAAATGGGAGCCTTGCTACGCTGATGGGCGGGATGTAAATTGCCAACAGCCACTCTGGAGAAGTGTACGGTGTGTCCTGAAACATCGAAAAAACACAGCTTAGAGCGCATAGGGCACTTCCACTCATGGGCGTATAAATGGGAAAACTAAAAATCAGCAAGACACAGGCACCCGAAAGTTTAGGGCTGCTCTGTTGACAAGAACCTCCACTTCATGACACCTTAAATATCCCAGGAAAGAGAAAAATGGATAAAGAAGTGGTGGTCCTTATGTACAATGGAATATCACTCAGCCATGAAATCAATGTCATAAGGCTAGTAGCAGCATGATGAGTGGCTTTAGCTACGACGATTCTAAGTGAAATAAGTCACACAGAAAAAGACACTTATCATAAGCTATCACTTATAGAGGGAATGTAAAAACCGCTACACTTGAACTGAATTACAAAACAGAACAGAGTCACACGTTTACAAAACACACTATGGCTGCTTAACGGGAAAGGTGGGGTGGGGTGATGCATAAAACAAGGGTTTCAAATGAGCTCAGATACCGTTCCATAAACCCAATATGTAATAGAAAGACCTACTCCTTGCTCAGTGAACTGGACTGAGCACCCCCTATTCACCGCACAAGAATATATCTGACTAGTAAGAATCTTAAAACCTATGTATTGATATCTCTCTGGAAGTGAGTCAAGTGGGTGTAAAGCGGCAGAAACACAGCCGTGAAAAGCAGCTAAACCCCATTATAAAAATAAATTCCTTTTAAAAACCCGTGAAACAAAGACAGTGAAAGAGAGAGAAATTCTTACAAAATTCGTTCAGGGGCTGTGATGCAACCTGGATTGACCATATCTAGACCCACAGCTGGAGGAGACATAAGGGTGGACATTCTCGGGGCTGAGAGGTTTGGTGAGGTTGGGGGAGCAAACGCAGAGCCTTTAAAGTAATACTGCCTGTTACCCATCCCATGGGTCCCAAATCTCCAGGTTCAAGGGCATCTTCCTACCTCGAAAACATGCATGAGAAACCCAGAAGGTGGTACACCGTGTGATCGGGACAGGTTTGTAAAACGCACCTCATTTCTCATCTCCTTGTGCTCGGGTTCGCCATTCCAGCCGCTTTACTAGCAATCTCCCTCCTTGGAGAATCAGCACCTTTAACCTCCCGTTCCGTACAGCTTGCAATTTGTCCTGAGGATGAACGGGAAGAGGGGGAGCCAATGAGAGACTAGCTCTAGGTGTTGGGACAGGCACAGGTCACTCTATTTTCCCATCAGGAAGAAGAATTAACCACAGGCTCAGCCTGCCGCCCGGAAGCAGAATAGGGCCTGAGGCGATCCTGCGCTTTTGTGGCCAGCTCCCAAAAAAGCGAGTTGAAAAATGGAGCTCAGGGGCACTGCAATTCACAAACCTGCAGAGTTATAAATGATAACTCTCGTCCACAAATATATTGAGGGAAGGCAACGAAGAGGATCTGAAAGCAAGGCAGAATTGCAGGAAACAGATTTCAGGAGGTCGATTCGAATCGCCTTTAAAGCACATGAAAAGCGGCAAAACGTCGACAATGATGCCCTTGGCCAAAAAGGGCGTATGCGTTTTTTCCTGAATATATTCAGGAAAAAACGCATACGCCCTTTTTGGCCAACCAAGCAACCTGGAAAGGCAAATCAGCGCTACAAAGAAGTCTCGCTTCCCATCGGTCAAAAGGGCCATGCGGAAAAAAGTGTCAAAACCAGAAATGCAGAATAGGCCAAGGAGAAATGGGAGCCTTGCTACGCTGATGGGCGGGATGTAAATTGCCAACAGCCACTCTGGAGAAGTGTACGGTGTGTCCTGAAACATCGAAAAAACACAGCTTAGAGCGCATAGGGCACTTCCACTCATGGGCGTATAAATGGGAAAACTAAAAATCAGCAAGACACAGGCACCCGAAAGTTTAGGGCTGCTCTGTTGACAAGAACCTCCACTTCATGACACCTTAAATATCCCAGGAAAGAGAAAAATGGATAAAGAAGTGGTGGTCCTTATGTACAATGGAATATCACTCAGCCATGAAATCAATGTCATAAGGCTAGTAGCAGCATGATGAGTGGCTTTAGCTACGACGATTCTAAGTGAAATAAGTCACACAGAAAAAGACACTTATCATAAGCTATCACTTATAGAGGGAATGTAAAAACCGCTACACTTGAACTGAATTACAAAACAGAACAGAGTCACAGGTTTACAAAACAGAACAGAGTCACAAGTTTACAAAACACACTATGGCTGCTTAACGGGAAAGGTGGGGTGGGGTGATGCATAAAACAAGGGTTTCAAATGAGCTCAGATACCGTTCCATAAACCCAATATGTAATAGAAAGACCTACTCCTTGCTCAGTGAACTGGACTCAACACCCCCTATTCACCGCACAAGAATATATCTGACTAGTAAGAATCTTAAAACCTATGTATTGATATCTCTCTGGAAGTGAGTCAAGTGGGTGTAAAGCGGCAGAAACACAGCCGTGAAAAACAGCTAAACCCCATTATAAAAATAAATTCCTTTTAAAAACCCGTGAAACAAAGACAGTGAAAGAGAGAGAAATTCTTACAAAATTCGTTCAGGGGCTGTGATGCAACCTGGATTGACCATATCTAGACCCACAGCTGGATGAGACATAAGGGTGGACATTCTCGGGGCTGAGAGTTTTGGTGAGGTTGGGGGAGCAAACGCAGAGCCTTTAAAGTAATACTGCCTGTTACCCATCCCATGGGTCCCAAATCTCCAGGTTCAAGGGCATCTTCCTACCTCGAAAACATGCATGAGAAACCCAGAAGGTGGTACACCGTGTGATCGGGACAGGTTTGTAAAACGCACCTCATTTCTCATCTCCTTGTGCTCGGGTTCGCCATTCCAGCCGCTTTACTAGCAATCTCCCTCCTTGGAGAATCAGCACCTTTAACCTGCCGTTCCGTACAGCTTGCAATTTGTCCTGAGGATGAACGGGAAGAGGGGGAGCCAATGAGAGACTAGCTCTAGGTGTTGGGACAGGCACAGGTCACTCTATTTTCCCATCAGGAAGAAGAATTAACCACAGGCTCAGCCTGCCGCCCGGAAGCAGAATAGGGCCTGAGGCGATCCTGCGCTTTTGTGGCCAGCTCCCAGAAAAGCGAGTTGAAAAATGGAGCTCAGGGGCACTGCAATTCACAAACCTGCAGAGTTATAAATGATAACTCTCGTCCACAAATATATTGAGGGAAGGCAACGAAGAGGATCTGAAAGCAAGGCAGAATTGCAGGAAACAGATTTCAGGAGGTAGATTCGAATCGCCTTTAAAGCACATGAAAAGTGGCAAAACGTCGACAATGATGCCCTTGGCCAAAAAGGGCGTATGCGTTTTTTCCTGAATATATTCAGGAAAAAACGCATACGCCCTTTTTGGCCAACCAAGCAACCTGGAAAGGCAAATCAGCGCTACAAAGAAGTCTCGCTTCCCATCGGTCAAAAGGGCCATGCGGAAAAAAGTGTCAAAACCAGAAATGCAGAACAGGCCATGGAGAAATGGGAGCCTTGCTACGCTGATGGGCGGGATGTAAATTGCCAACAGCCACTCTGGAGAAGTGTACGGTGTGTCCTGAAACATCAAAAAAACACAGCTTAGAGCGCATAGGGCACTTCCACTCATGGGCGTATAAATTGGGAAAACTAAAAATCAGCAAGACACAGGCACCCCAAAGGTTGGGGCTGCTCTGTTGACAAGAACCTCCACTTCGTGACACCTTAAATATCCCAGGAAAGAGAAAAATGGATAAAGAAGTGGTGGTCCTTATGTACAATGGAATATCACTCAGCCATGAAATCAATGTCATAAGGCTAGTAGCAGCATGATGAGTGGCTTTAGCTTCGACGATTCTAAGTGAAATAAGTCACACAGAAAAACACACTTATTATAAGCTATCACTTATAGAGGGAATGTAAAAACCGCTACACTTGAACTGAATTACAAAACAGAACAGAGTCACACGTTTACAAAACACACTATGGCTGCTTAACGGGAAAGGTGGGGTGGGGTGATGCATAAAGCAAGGGTTTCAAATGAGCTCAGATACCGTTCCATAAACCCAATATGTAATAGAAAGACCTACTCCTTGCTCAGTGAACTGGACTCAGCACCCCCTATTCACCGCACAAGAATATATCTGACTAGTAAGAATCTTAAAACCTATGTATTGATATCTCTCTGGAAGTGAGTCAAGTGGGTGTAAAGCGGCAGAAACACAGCCGTGAAAAGCAGCTAAACCCCATTATAAAAATAAATTCCTTTTAAAAACCCGTTAAACAAAGACAGTGAAAGAGAGAGAAATTCTTACAAAATTCGTTCAGGGGCTGTGATGCAACCTGGATTGACCATATCTAGACCCACAGCTGGAGGAGACATAAGGGTGGACACTCTCGGGGCTGAGAGGTTTGGTGAGGTTGGGGGAGCAAACGCAGAGCCTTTAAAGTAATACTGCCTGTTACCCATCCCATGGGTCCCAAATCTCCAGGTTCAAGGGCATCTTCCTACCTCGAAAACATGCATGAGAAACCCAGAAGGTGGTACACCGTGTGATCGGGACAGGTTTGTAAAACGCACCTCATTTCTCATCTCCTTGTGCTCGGGTTCGCCATTCCAGCCGCTTTACTAGCAATCTCCCTCCTTGGAGAATCAGCACCTTTAACCTCCCGTTCCGTACAGCTTGCAATTTGTCCTGAGGATGAACGGGAAGAGGGGGAGCCAATGAGAGACTAGCTCTAGGTGTTGGGACAGGCACAGGTCACTCTATTTTCCCATCAGGAAGAAGAATTAACCACAGGCTCAGCCTGCCGCCCGGAAGCAGAATAGGGCCTGAGGCAATCCTGTGCTTTTGTGGCCAGCTCCCAAAAAAGCGAGTTGAAAAATGGAGCTCAGGGGCACTGCAATTCACAAACCTGCAGAGTTATAAATGATAACTCTCGTCCACAAATATATTGAGGGAAGGCAACGAAGAGGATCTGAAAGCAAGGCAGAATTGCAGGAAACAGATTTCAGGAGGTCGATTCGAATCGCCTTTAAAGCACATGAAAAGCGGCAAAACGTCGACAATGATGCCCTTGGCCAAAAAGGGCGTATGCGTTTTTTCCTGAATATATTCAGGAAAAAACGCATACGCCCTTTTTGGCCAACCAAGCAACCTGGAAAGGCAAATCAGCGCTACAAAGAAGTCTCGCTTCCCATCGGTCAAAAGGGCCATGCGGAAAAAAGTGTCAAAACCAGAAATGCAGAATAGGCCATGGAGAAATGGGAGCCTTGCTACGCTGATGGGCGGGATGTAAATTGCCAACAGCCACTCTGGAGAAGTGTACGGTGTGTCCTGAAACATCGAAAAAACACAGCTTAGAGCGCATAGGGCACTTCCACTCATGGGCGTATAAATGGGAAAACTAAAAATCAGCAAGACACAGGCACCCGAAAGTTTAGGGCTGCTCTGTTGACAAGAACCTCCACTTCATGACACCTTAAATATCCCAGGAAAGAGAAAAATGGATAAAGAAGTGGTGGTCCTTATGTACAATGGAATATCACTCAGCCATGAAATCAATGTCATAAGGCTAGTAGCAGCATGATGAGTGGCTTTAGCTACGACGATTCTAAGTGAAATAAGTCACACAGAAAAAGACACTTATCATAAGCTATCACTTATAGAGGGAATGTAAAAACCGCTACACTTGAACTGAATTACAAAACAGAACAGAGTCACACGTTTACAAAACACACTATGGCTGCTTAACGGGAAAGGTGGGGTGGGGTGATGCATAAAACAAGGGTTTCAAATGAGCTCAGATACCGTTCCATAAACCCAATATGTAATAGAAAGACCTACTCCTTGCTCAGTGAACTGGACTGAGCACCCCCTATTCACCGCACAAGAATATATCTGACTAGTAAGAATCTTAAAACCTATGTATTGATATCTCTCTGGAAGTGAGTCAAGTGGGTGTAAAGCGGCAGAAACACAGCCGTGAAAAGCAGCTAAACCCCATTATAAAAATAAATTCCTTTTAAAAACCCGTGAAACAAAGACAGTGAAAGAGAGAGAAATTCTTACAAAATTCGTTCAGGGGCTGTGATGCAACCTGGATTGACCATATCTAGACCCACAGCTGGAGGAGACATAAGGGTGGACATTCTCGGGGCTGAGAGGTTTGGTGAGGTTGGGGGAGCAAACGCAGAGCCTTTAAAGTAATACTGCCTGTTACCCATCCCATGGGTCCCAAATCTCCAGGTTCAAGGGCATCTTCCTACCTCGAAAACATGCATGAGAAACCCAGAAGGTGGTACACCGTGTGATCGGGAAAGGTTTCTAAAACGCACCTCATTTCTCATCTCCTTGTGCTCGGGTTCGCCATTCCAGCCGCTTTACTAGCAATCTCCCTCCTTGGAGAATCAGCACCTTTAACCTCCCGTTCCGTACAGCTTGCAATTTGTCCTGAGGATGAACGGGAAGAGGGGGAGCCAATGAGAGACTAGCTCTAGGTGTTGGGACAGGCACAGGTCACTCTATTTTCCCATCAGGAAGAAGAATTAACCACAGGCTCAGCCTGCCGCCCGGAAGCAGAATAGGGCCTGAGGCGATCCTGCGCTTTTGTGGCCAGCTCCCAAAAAAGCGAGTTGAAAAATGGAGCTCAGGGGCACTGCAATTCACAAACCTGCAGAGTTATAAATGATAACTCTCGTCCACAAATATATTGAGGGAAGGCAACGAAGAGGATCTGAAAGCAAGGCAGAATTGCAGGAAACAGATTTCAGGAGGTCGATTCGAATCGCCTTTAAAGCACATGAAAAGCGGCAAAACGTCGACAATGATGCCCTTGGCCAAAAAGGGCGTATGCGTTTTTTCCTGAATATATTCAGGAAAAAACGCATACGCCCTTTTTGGCCAACCAAGCAACCTGGAAAGGCAAATCAGCGCTACAAAGAAGTCTCGCTTCCCATCGGTCAAAAGGGCCATGCGGAAAAAAGTGTCAAAACCAGAAATGCAGAACAGGCCATGGAGAAATGGGAGCCTTGCTACGCTGATGGGCGGGATGTAAATTGCCAACAGCCACTCTGGAGAAGTGTACGGTGTGTCCTGAAACATCGAAAAAACACAGCTTAGAGCGCATAGGGCACTTCCACTCATGGGCGTATAAATTGGGAAAACTAAAAATCAGCAAGACACAGGCACCCCAAAGGTTGGGGCTGCTCTGTTGACAAGAACCTCCACTTCGTGACACCTTAAATATCCCAGGAAAGAGAAAAATGGATAAAGAAGTGGTGGTCCTTATGTACAATGGAATATCACTCAGCCATGAAATCAATGTCATAAGGCTAGTAGCAGCATGATGAGTGGCTTTAGCTTCGACGATTCTAAGTGAAATAAGTCACACAGAAAGACACACTTATTATAAGCTATCACTTATAGAGGGAATGTAAAAACCGCTACACTTGAACTGAATTACAAAACAGAACAGAGTCACACGTTTACAAAACACACTATGGCTGCTTAACGGGAAAGGTGGGGTGGGGTGATGCATAAAACAAGGGTTTCAAATGAGCTCAGATACCGTTCCATAAACCCAATATGTAATAGAAAGACCTACTCCTTGCTCAGTGAACTGGACTCAGCACCCCCTATTCACCGCACAAGAATATATCTGACTAGTAAGAATCTTAAAACCTATGTATTGATATCTCTCTGGAAGTGAGTCAAGTGGCTGTAAAGCGGCAGAAACACAGCCGTGAAAAGCAGCTAAACCCCATTATAAAAATAAATTACTTTTAAAAACCCGTGAAACAAAGACAGTGAAAGAGAGAGAAATTCTTACAAAATTCGTTCAGGGGCTGTGATGCAACCTGGATTGACCATATCTAGACCCACAGCTGGATGAGACATAAGGGTGGACACTCTCGGGGCTGAGAGGTTTGGTGAGGTTGGGAGAGCAAACGCAGAGCCTTTAAAGTAATACTGCCTGTTACCCATCCCATGGGTCCCAAATCTCCAGGTTCAAGGGCATCTTCCTACCTCGAAAACATGCATGAGAAACCCAGAAGGTGGTACACCGTGTGATCGGGACAGGTTTCTAAAACGTACCTCATTTCTCATCTCCTTGTGCTCGGGTTCGCCATTCCAGCCGCTTTACTAGCAATCTCCCTCCTTGGAGAATCAGCACCTTTAACCTCCCGTTCCGTACAGCTTGCAATTTGTCCTGAGGATGAACGGGAAGAGGGGGAGCCAATGAGAGACTAGCTCTAGGTGTTGGGACAGGCACAGGTCACTCTATTTTCCCATCAGGAAGAAGAATTAACCACAGGCTCAGCCTGCCCCCTGGAAGCAGAATAGGGCCTGAGGCGATCCTGCGCTTTTGTGGCCAGCTCCCAGAAAAGCGAGTTGAAAAATGGAGCTCAGGGGCACTGCAATTCACAAACCTGCAGAGTTATAAATGATAACTCTCGTCCACAAATATATTGAGGGAAGGCAACAAAGAGGATCTGAAAGCAAGGCAGAATTGCAGGAAACAGATTTCAGGAGGTCGATTCGAATCGCCTTTAAAGCACATGAAAAGCGGCAAAACGTCGACAATGATGCCCTTGGCCAAAAAGGGCGTATGCATTTTTTCCTGAATATATTCAGTAAAAAACGCATACGCCCTTTTCGGCCAACCAAGCAACCTGGAAAGGCAAATCAGCGCTACAAAGAAGTCTCGCTTCCCATCGGTCAAAAGGGCCATGCGGAAAAAAGTGTCAAAACCAGAAATGCAGAACAGGCCATGGAGAAATGGGAGCCTTGCTACGCTGATGGGCGGGATGTAAATTGCCAACAGCCACTCTGGAGAAGTGTACGGTGTGTCCTGAAACATCGAAAAAACACAGCTTAGAGCGCATAGGGCACTTCCACTCATGGGCGTATAAATGGGAAAACTAAAAATCAGCAAGACACAGGCACCCGAAAGTTTAGGGCTGCTCTGTTGATAAGAACCTCCACTTCATGACACCTTAAATATCCCAGGAAAGAGAAAAATGGATAAAGAAGTGGTGGTCCTTATGTACAATGGAATATCACTCAGCCATGAAATCAATGTCATAAGGCTAGTAGCAGCATGATGAGTGGCTTTAGCTACGACGATTCTAAGTGAAATAAGTCACACAGAAAAAGACACTTATCATAAGCTATCACTTATAGAGGGAATGTAAAAACCGCTACACTTGAACTGAATTACAAAACAGAACAGAGTCACACGTTTACAAAACACACTATGGCTGCTTAACGGGAAAGGTGGGGTGGGGTGATGCATAAAACAAGGGTTTCAAATGAGCTCAGATACCGTTCCATAAACCCAATATGTAATAGAAAGACCTACTCCTTGCTCAGTGAACTGGACTGAGCACCCCCTATTCACCGCACAAGAATATATCTGACTAGTAAGAATCTTAAAACCTATGTATTGATATCTCTCTGGAAGTGAGTCAAGTGGGTGTAAAGCGGCAGAAACACAGCCGTGAAAAGCAGCTAAACCCCATTATAAAAATAAATTCCTTTTAAAAACCCGTGAAACAAAGACAGTGAAAGAGAGAGAAATTCTTACAATATTCGTTCAGGGGCTGTGATGCAACCTGGATTGACCATATCTAGACCCACAGCTGGAGGAGACATAAGGGTGGACATTCTCGGGGCTGAGAGGTTTGGTGAGGTTGGGGGAGCAAACGCAGAGCCTTTAAAGTAATACTGCCTGTTAGCCATCCCATGGGTCCCAAATCTCCAGGTTCAAGGGCATCTTCCTACCTCAAAAACATGCATGAGAAACCCAGAAGGTGGTACACCGTGTGATCGGGACAGGTTGCTAAAACGCACCTCATTTCTCATCTCCTTGTGCTCGGGTTCGCCATTCCAGCCGCTTTACTAGCAATCTCCCTCCTTGGAGAATCAGCACCTTTAACCTCCCGTTCCGTACAGCTTGCAATTTGTCCTGAGGATGAACGGGAAGAGGGGGAGCCAATGAGAGACTAGCTCTAGGTGTTGGGACAGGCACAGGTCACTCTATTTTCCCATCAGGAAGAAGAATTAACCACAGGCTCAGCCTGCCGCCCGGAAGCAGAATAGGGCCTGAGGCGATCCTGCGCTTTTGTGGCCAGCTCCCAAAAAAGCGAGTTGAAAAATGGAGCTCAGGGGCACTGCAATTCACAAACCTGCAGAGTTATAAATGATAACTCTCGTCCACAAATATATTGAGGGAAGGCAACGAAGAGGATCTGAAAGCAAGGCAGAATTGCAGGAAACAGATTTCAGGAGGTCGATTCGAATCGCCTTTAAAGCACATGAAAAGCGGCAAAACGTCGACAATGATGCCCTTGGCCAAAAAGGGCGTATGTGTTTTTTCCTGAATATATTCAGGAAAAAACGCATACGCCCTTTTTGGCCAACCAAGCAACCTGGAAAGGCAAATCAGCGCTACAAAGAAGTCTCGCTTCCCATCGGTCAAAAGGGCCATGCGGAAAAAAGTGTCAAAACCAGAAATGCAGAACAGGCCATGGAGAAATGGGAGCCTTGCTACGCTGATGGGCGGGATGTAAATTGCCAACAGCCACTCTGGAGAAGTGTACGGTGTGTCCTGAAACATCGAAAAAACACAGCTTAGAGCGCATAGGGCACTTCCACTCATGGGCGTATAAATGGGAAAACTAAAAATCAGCAAGACACAGGCACCCGAAAGTTTAGGGCTGCTCTGTTGACAAGAACCTCCACTTCATGACACCTTAAATATCCCAGGAAAGAGAAAAATGGATAAAGAAGTGGTGGTCCTTATGTACAATGGAATATCACTCAGCCATGAAATCAATGTCATAAGGCTAGTAGCAGCATGATGAGTGGCTTTAGCTATGACGATTCTAAGTGAAATAAGTCACACAGAAAAAGACACTTATCATAAGCTATCACTTAGAGAGGGAATGTAAAAACCGCTACACTTGAACTGAATTACAAAACAGAACAGAGTCACACGTTTAGAAAACACACTATGGCTGCTTAACGGGAAAGGTGGGGTGGGGTGATGCATAAAACAAGGGTTTCAAATGAGCTCAGATACCGTTCCATAAACCCAATATGTAATAGAAAGACCTACTCCTTGCTCAGTGAACTGGACTCAACACCCCCTATTCACCGCACAAGAATATATCTGACTAGTAAGAATCTTAAAACCTATGTATTGATATCTCTCTGGAAGTGAGTCAAGTGGCTGTAAAGCGGCAGAAACACAGCCGTGAAAAGCAGCTAAACCCCATTATAAAAATAAATTCCTTTTAAAAACCCGTGAAACAAAGACAGTGAAAGAGAGAGAAATTCTTACAAAATTCGTTCAGGGGCTGTGATGCAACCTGGATTGACCATATCTAGACCCACAGCTGGAGGAGACATAAGGGTGGACACTCTCGGGGCTGAGAGGTTTGGTGAGGTTGGGGGAGCAAACGCAGAGCCTTTAAAGTAATACTGCCTGTTACCCATCCCATGGGTCCCAAATCTCCAGGTTCAAGGGCATCTTCCTACCTCGAAAACATGCATGAGAAACCCAGAAGGTGGTACACCGTGTGATCGGGACAGGTTTCTAAAACGTACCTCATTTCTCATCTCCTTGTGCTCGGGTTCGCCATTCCAGCCGCTTTACTAGCAATCTCCCTCCTTGGAGAATCAGCACCTTTAACCTCCCGTTCCGTACAGCTTGCAATTTGTCCTGAGGATGAACGGGAAGAGGGGGAGCCAATGAGAGACTAGCTCTAGGTGTTGGGACAGGCACAGGTCACTCTATTTTCCCATCAGGAAGAAGAATTAACCACAGGCTCAGCCTGCCGCCCGGAAGCAGAATAGGGCCTGAGGCGATCCTGCGCTTCTGTGGCCAGCTCCCAGAAAAGCGAGTTGAAAAATGGAGCTCAGGGGCACTGCAATTCACAAACCTGCAGAGTTATAAATGATAACTCTCGTCCACAAATATATTGAGGGAAGGCAACGAAGAGGATCTGAAAGCAAGGCAGAATTGCAGGAAACAGATTTCAGGAGGTCGATTCGAATCGCCTTTAAAGCACATGAAAAGCGGCAAAACGTCGACAATGATGCCCTTGGCCAAAAAGGGCGTATGCATTTTTTCCTGAATATATTCAGTAAAAAACGCATACGCCCTTTTCGGCCAACCAAGCAACCTGGAAAGGCAAATCAGCGCTACAAAGAAGTCTCGCTTCCCATCGGTCAAAAGGGCCATGCGGAAAAAAGTGTCAAAACCAGAAATGCAGAACAGGCCATGGAGAAATGGGAGCCTTGCTACGCTGATGGGCGGGATGTAAATTGCCAACAGCCACTCTGGAGAAGTGTACGGTGTGTCCTGAAACATCAAAAAAAACACAGCTTAGAGCGCATAGGGCACTTCCACTCATGGGCGTATAAAATGGAAAACTAAAAATCAGCAAGACACAGGCACCCCAAAGTTTGGGGCTGCTCTGTTGACAAGAACCTCCACTTCATGACACCTTAAATATCCCAGGAAAGAGAAAAATGGATAAAGAAGTGGTGGTCCTTATGTACAATGGAATATCACTCAGCCATGAAATCAATGTCATAAGGCTAGTAGCAGCATGATGAGTGGCTTTAGCTTCGACGATTCTAAGTGAAATAAGTCACACAGAAAAACACACTTATTATAAGCTATCACTTATAGAGGGAATGTAAAAACCGCTACACTTGAACTGAATTACAAAACAGAACAGAGTCACACGTTTAGAAAACACACTATGGCTGCTTAACGGGAAAGGTGGGGTGGGGTGATGCATAAAACAAGGGTTTCAAATGAGCTCAGATACCGTTCCATAAACCCAATATGTAATAGAAAGACCTACTCCTTGCTCAGTGAACTGGACTCAGCACCCCCTATTCACCGCACAAGAATATATCTGACTAGTAAGAATCTTAAAACCTATGTATTGATATCTCTCTGGAAGTGAGTCAAGTGGGTGTAAAGCGGCAGAAACACAGCCGTGAAAAGCAGCTAAACCCCATTATAAAAATAAATTCCTTTTAAAAACCCGTGAAACAAAGACAGTGAAAGAGAGAGAAATTCTTACAAAATTCGTTCAGGGGCTGTGATGCAACCTGGATTGACCATATCTAGACCCACAGCTGGAGGAGACATAAGGGTGGACATTCTCGGGGCTGAGAGGTTTGGTGAGGTTGGGGGAGCAAACGCAGAGCCTTTAAAGTAATACTGCCTGTTAGCCATCCCATGGGTCCCAAATCTCCAGGTTCAAGGGCATCTTCCTACCTCGAAAACATGCATGAGAAACCCAGAAGGTGGTACACCGTGTGATCGGGACAGGTTTCTAAAACGCACCTCATTTCTCATCTCCTTGTGCTCGGGTTCGCCATTCCAGCCGCTTTACTAGCAATCTCCCTCCTTGGAGAATCAGCACCTTTAACCTCCCGTTCCGTACAGCTTGCAATTTGTCCTGAGGATGAACGGGAAGAGGGGGAGCCAATGAGAGACTAGCTCTAGGTGTTGGGACAGGCACAGGTCACTCTATTTTCCCATCAGGAAGAAGAATTAACCACAGGCTCAGCCTGCCGCCCGGAAGCAGAATAGGGCCTGAGGCAATCCTGCGCTTTTGTGGCCAGCTCCCAAAAAAGCGAGTTGAAAAATGGAGCTCAGGGGCACTGCAATTCACAAACCTGCAGAGTTATAAATGATAACTCTCGTCCACAAATATATTGAGGGAAGGCAACGAAGAGGATCTGAAAGCAAGGCAGAATTGCAGGAAACAGATTTCAGGAGGTCGATTCGAATCGCCTTTAAAGCACATGAAAAGCGGCAAAACGTCGACAATGATGCCCTTGGCCAAAAAGGGCGTATGCGTTTTTTCCTGAATATATTCAGGAAAAAACGCATACGCCCTTTTTGGCCAACCAAGCAACCTGGAAAGGCAAATCAGCGCTACAAAGAAGTCTCGCTTCCCATTGGTCAAAAGGGCCATGCGGAAAAAAGTGTCAAAACCAGAAATGCAGAATAGGCCATGGAGAAATGGGAGCCTTGCTACGCTGATGGGCGGGATGTAAATTGCCAACAGCCACTCTGGAGAAGTGTACGGTGTGTCCTGAAACATCGAAAAAACACAGCTTAGAGCGCATAGGGCACTTCCACTCATGGGCGTATAAATTGGGAAAACTAAAAATCAGCAAGATACAGGCACCCGAAAGTTTAGGGCTGCTCTGTTGACAAGAACCTCCACTTCATGACACCTTAAATATCCCAGGAAAGAGAAAAATGGATAAAGAAGTGGTGGTCCTTATGTACAATGGAATATCACTCAGCCATGAAATCAATGTCATAAGGCTAGTAGCAGCATGATGAGTGGCTTTAGCTACGACGATTCTAAGTGAAATAAGTCACACAGAAAAAGACACTTATCATAAGCTATCACTTATAGAGGGAATGTAAAAACCGCTACACTTGAACTGAATTACAAAACAGAACAGAGTCACACGTTTAGAAAACACACTATGGCTGCTTAACGGGAAAGGTGGGGTGGGGTGATGCATAAAACAAGGGTTTCAAATGAGCTCAGATACCATTCCATAAACCCAATATGTAATAGAAAGACCTACTCCTTGCTCAGTGAACTGGACTGAGCACCCCCTATTCACCGCACAAGAATATATCTGACTAGTAAGAATCTTAAAACCTATGTATTGATATCTCTCTGGAAGTGAGTCAAGTGGGTGTAAAGCGGCAGAAACACAGCCGTGAAAAGCAGCTAAACCCCATTATAAAAATAAATTCCTATTAAAAACCCGTGAAACAAAGACAGTGAAAGAGAGAGAAATTCTTACAAAATTCGTTCAGGGGCTGTGATGCAACCTGGATTTACCATATCTAGACCCACAGCTGGAGGAGACATAAGGGTGGACATTCTCGGGGCTGAGAGGTTTGGTGAGGTTGGGGGAGCAAACGCAGAGCCTTTAAAGTAATACTGCCTGTTACCCATCCCATGGGTCCCAAATCTCCAGGTTCAAGGGCATCTTCCTACCTCGAAAACATGCATGAGAAACCCAGAAGGTGGTACACCGTGGGATCGGGACAGGTTTCTAAAACGCACCTCATTTCTCATCTCCTTGTGCTCGGGTTCGCCATTCCAGCCGCTTTACTAGCAATCTCCCTCCTTGGAGAATCAGCACCTTTAACCTCCCGTTCCTTACAGCTTGCAATTTGTCCTGAGTATGAACGGGAAGAGGGGGAGCCAATGAGAGACTAGCTCTAGGTGTTGGGACAGGCACAGGTCACTCTATTTTCCCATCAGGAAGAAGAATTAACCACAGACTCAGCCTGCCGCCCGGAAGCAGAATAGGGCCTGAGGCGATCCTGCGCTTTTGTGGCCAGCTCCCAAAAAAGCGAGTTGAAAAATGGAGCTCAGGGGCACTGCAATTCACAAACCTGCAGAGTTATAAATGATAACTCTCGTCCACAAATATATTGAGGGAAGGCAACGAAGAGGATCTGAAAGCAAGGCAGAATTGCAGGAAACAGATTTCAGGAGGTCGATTCGAATCGCCTTTAAAGCACATGAAAAGCGGCAAAACGTCGACAATGATGCCCTTGGCCAAAAAGGGCGTATGCGTTTTTTCCTGAATATATTCAGGAAAAAACGCATACGCCCTTTTTGGCCAACCAAGCAACCTGGAAAGGCAAATCAGCGCTACAAAGAAGTCTCGCTTCCCATCGGTCAAAAGGGCCATGCGGAAAAAAGTGTCAAAACCAGAAATGCAGAACAGGCCATGGAGAAATGGGAGCCTTGCTACGCTGATGGGCGGGATGTAAATTGCCAACAGCCACTCTGGAGAAGTGTACGGTGTGTCCTGAAACATCGAAAAAACACAGCTTAGAGCGCATAGGGCACTTCCACTCATGGGCGTATAAATTGGGAAAACTAAAAATCAGCAAGACACAGGCACCCGAAAGTTTAGGGCTGCTCTGTTGACAAGAACCTCCACTTCATGACACCTTAAATATCCCAGGAAAGAGAAAAATGGATAAAGAAGTGGTGGTCCTTATGTACAATGGAATATCACTCAGCCATGAAATCAATGTCATAAGGCTAGTAGCAGCATGATGAGTGGCTTTAGCTACGACGATTCTAAGTGAAATAAGTCACACAGAAAAAGACACTTATCATAAGCTATCACTTATAGAGGGAATGTAAAAACCGCTACACTTGAACTGAATTACAAAACAGAACAGAGTCACACGTTTAGAAAACACACTATGGCTGCTTAACGGGAAAGGTGGGGTGGGGTGATGCATAAAACAAGGGTTTCAAATGAGCTCAGATACCGTTCCATAAACCCAATATGTAATAGAAAGACCTACTCCTTGCTCAGTGAACTGGACTCAACACCCCCTATTCACCGCACAAGAATATATCTGACTAGTAAGAATCTTAAAACCTATGTATTGATATCTCTCTGGAAGTGAGTCAAGTGGGTGTAAAGCGGCAGAAACACAGCCGTGAAAAGCAGCTAAACCCCATTATAAAAATAAATTCCTTTTAAAAACCCGTGAAACAAAGACAGTGAAAGAGAGAGAAATTCTTACAAAATTCGTTCAGGGGCTGTGATGCAACCTGGATTGACCATATCTAGACCCACAGCTGGAGGAGACATAAGGGTGGACATTCTCGGGGCTGAGAGGTTTGGTGAGGTTGGGGGAGCAAACGCAGAGTCTTTAAAGTAATACTGCCTGTTACCCATCCCATGGGTCCCAAATCTCCAGGTTCAAGGGCATCTTCCTACCTCGAAAACATGCATGAGAAACCCAGAAGGTGGTACACCGTGTGATCGGGAAAGGTTTCTAAAACGCACCTCATTTCTCATCTCCTTGTGCTCGGGTTCGCCATTCCAGCCGCTTTACTAGCAATCTCCCTCCTTGGAGAATCAGCACCTTTAACCTCCCATTCCGTACAGCTTGCAATTTGTCCTGAGGATGAACGGGAAGAGGGGGAGCCAATGAGAGACTAGCTCTAGGTGTTGGGACAGGCACAGGTCACTCTATTTTCCCATCAGGAAGAAGAATTAACCACAGGCTCAGCCTGCCGCCTGGAAGCAGAATAGGGCCTGAGGCAATCCTGCGCTTTTGTGGCCAGCTCCCAAAAAAGCGAGTTGAAAAATGGAGCTCAGGGGCACTGCAATTCACAAACCTGCAGAGTTATAAATGATAACTCTCGTCCACAAATATATTGAGGGAAGGCAACAAAGAGGATCTGAAAGCAAGGCAGAATTGCAGGAAACAGATTTCAGGAGGTCGATTCGAATCGCCTTTAAAGCACATGAAAAGCGGCAAAACGTCGACAATGATGCCCTTGGCCAAAAAGGGCGTATGCGTTTTTTCCTGAATATATTCAGGAAAAAACGCATACGCCCTTTTTGGCCAACCAAGCAACCTGGAAAGGCAAATCAGCGCTACAAAGAAGTCTCGCTTCCCATCGGTCAAAAGGGCCATGCGGAAAAAAGTGTCAAAACCAGAAATGCAGAATAGGCCATGGAGAAATGGGAGCCTTGCTACGCTGATGGGCGGGATGTAAATTGCCAACAGCCACTCTGGAGAAGTGTACGGTGTGTCCTGAAACATCGAAAAAACACAGCTTAGAGTGCATAGGGCACTTCCACTCATGGGCGTATAAATTGGGAAAACTAAAAATCAGCAAGACACAGGCACCCCAAAGTTTGGGGCTGCTCTGTTGACAAGAACCTCCACTTCGTGACACCTTAAATATCCCAGGAAAGCGAAAAATGGATAAAGAAGTGGTGATCCTTATGTACAATTGAATATCACTCAGCCATGAAATCAATGTCATAAGGCTAGTAGCAGCATGATGAGTGGCTTTAGCTTCGACGATTCTAAGTGAAATAAGTCACACAGAAAAACACACTTATTATAAGCTATCACTTATAGAGGGAATGTAAAAACCGCTACACTTGAACTGAATTACAAAACAGAACAGAGTCACACGTTTAGAAAACACACTATGGCTGCTTAACGGGAAAGGTGGGGTGGGGTGATGCATAAAACAAGGGTTTCAAATGAGCTGAGATACCGTTCCATAAACCCAATATGTAATAGAAAGACCTACTCCTTGCTCAGTGAACTGGACTCAACACCCCCTATTCACCGCACAAGAATATATCTGACTAGTAAGAATCTTAAAACCTATGTATTGATATCTCTCTGGAAGTGAGTCAAGTGGCTGTAAAGCGGCAGAAACACAGCCGTGAAAAGCAGCTAAACCCCATTATAAAAATAAATTCCTTTTAAAAACCCGTGAAACAAAGACAGTGAAAGAGAGAGAAATTCTTACAAAATTCGTTCAGGGGCTGTGATGCAACCTGGATTGACCATATCTAGACCCACAGCTGGATGAGGCATAAGGGTGGACACTCTCGGGGCTGAGAGGTTTGGTGAGGTTGGGGGAGCAAACGCAGAGCCTTTAAAGTAATACTGCCTGTTACCCATCCCATGGGTCCCAAATCTCCAGGTTCAAGGGCATCTTCCTACCTCGAAAACATGCATGAGAAACCCAGAAGGTGGTACACCGTGTGATCGGGAAAGGTTTCTAAAACGCACCTCATTTCTCATCTCCTTGTGCTCGGGTTCGCCATTCCAGCCGCTTTACTAGCAATCTCCCTCCTTGGAGAATCAGCACCTTTAACCTCCCGTTCCGTACAGCTTGCAATTTGTCCTGAGGATGAACGGGAAGAGGGGGAGCCAATGAGAGACTAGCTCTAGGTGTTGGGACAGGCACAGGTCACTCTATTTTCCCATCAGGAAGAAGAATTAACCACAGGCTCAGCCTGCCGCCCGGAAGCAGAATAGGGCCTGAGGCAATCCTGCGCTTTTGTGGCCAGCTCCCAAAAAAGCGAGTTGAAAAATGGAGCTCAGGGGCACTGCAATTCACAAACCTGCAGAGTTATAAATGATAACTCTCGTCCACAAATATATTGAGGGAAGGCAACGAAGAGGATCTGAAAGCAAGGCAGAATTGCAGAAAACAGATTTCAGGAGGTCGATTCGAATCGCCTTTAAAGCACATGAAAAGCGGCAAAACGTCGACAATGATGCCCTTGGCCAAAAAGGGCGTATGCGTTTTTTCCTGAATATATTCAGGAAAAAACGCATACGCCCTTTTTGGCCAACCAAGCAACCTGGAAAGGCAAATCAGCGCTACAAAGAAGTCTCGCTTCCCATCGGTCAAAAGGGCCATGCGGAAAAAAGTGTCAAAACCAGAAATGCAGAATAGGCCATGGAGAAATGGGAGCCTTGCTATGCTGATGGGCGGGATGTAAATTGCCAACAGCCACTCTGGAGAAGTGTACGGTGTGTCCTGAAACATCGAAAAAACACAGCTTAGAGCGCATAGGGCACTTCCACTCATGGGCGTATAAATTGGGAAAACTAAAAATCAGCAAGACACAGGCACCCCAAAGTTTGGGGCTGCTCTGTTGACAAGAACCTCCACTTCGTGACACCTTAAATAGCCCAGGAAAGAGAAAAATGGATAAAGAAGTGGTGGTCCTTATGTACAATGGAATATCACTCAGCCATGAAATCAATGTCATAAGGCTAGTAGCAGCATGATGAGTGGCTTTAGCTACGACGATTCTAAGTGAAATAAGTCACACAGAAAAAGACACTTATCATAAGCTATCACTTATAGAGGGAATGTAAAAACCGCTACACTTGAACTGAATTACAAAACAGAACAGAGTCACAGGTTTACAAAACAGAACAGAGTCAGAAGTTTACAAAACACACTATGGCTGCTTAACGGGAAAGGTGGGGTGGGGTGATGCATAAAACAAGGGTTTCAAATGAGCTCAGATACCGTTCCATAAACCCAATATGTAATAGAAAGACCTAATCCTTGCTCAGTGAACTGGACTCAGCACCCCCTATTCACCGCACAAGAATATATCTGACTAGTAAGAATCTTAAAACCTATGTATTGATATCTCTCTGGAAGCGAGTCAAGTGGGTGTAAAGCGGCAGAAACACAGCCGTGAAAAACAGCTAAACCCCATTATAAAAATAAATTACTTTTAAAAACCCGTGAAACAAAGACAGTGAAAGAGAGAGAAATTCTTACAAAATTCGTTCAGGGGCTGTGATGCAACCTGGATTGACCATATCTAGACCCACAGCTGGATGAGACATAAGGGTGGACATTCTCGGGGCTGAGAGGTTTGGTGAGGTTGGGGGAGCAAACGCAGAGCCTTTAAAGTAATACTGCCTGTTACCCATCCCATGGGTCCCAAATCTCCAGGTTCAAGGGCATCTTCCTACCTCGAAAACATGCATGAGAAACCCAGAAGGTGGTACACCGTGTGATCGGGACAGGTTTGTAAAACGCACCTCATTTCTCATCTCCTTGTGCTCGGGTTCGCCATTCCAGCCGCTTTACTAGCAATCTCCCTCCTTGGAGAATCAGCACCTTTAACCTCCCGTTCCGTACAGCTTGCAATTTGTCCTGAGGATGAACGGGAAGAGGGGGAGCCAATGAGAGACTAGCTCTAGGTGTTGGGACAGGCACAGGTCACTCTATTTTCCCATCAGGAAGAAGAATTAACCACAGGCTCAGCCTGCCGCCCGGAAGCAGAATAGGGCCTGAGGCAATCCTGCGCTTTTGTGGCCAGCTCCCAAAAAAGCGAGTTGAAAAATGGAACTCAGGGGCACTGCAATTCACAAACCTGCAGAGTTATAAATGATAACTCTCGTCCACAAATATATTGAGGGAAGGCAACGAAGAGGATCTGAAAGCAAGGCAGAATTGCAGGAAACAGATTTCAGGAGGTCGATTCGAATCGCCTTTAAAGCACATGAAAAGCGGCAAAACGTCGACAATGATGCCCTTGGCCAAAAAGGGCGTATGCGTTTTTTCCTGAATATATTCAGGAAAAAACGCATACGCCCTTTTTGGCCAACCAAGCAACCTGGAAAGGCAAATCAGCGCTACAAAGAAGTCTCGCTTCCCATCGGTCAAAAGGGCCATGCGGAAAAAAGTGTCAAAACCAGAAATGCAGAATAGGCCATGGAGAAATGGGAGCCTTGCTACGCTGAAGGGCAGGATGTAAATTGCCAACAGCCACTCTGGAGAAGTTTACGGTGTGTCCTGAAACATCGAAAAAACACAGCTTAGAGCGCATAGGGCACTTCCACTCATGGGCGTATAAATTGGGAAAACTAAAAATCAGCAAAACACAGGCACCCGAAAGTTTAGGGCTGCTCTGTTGACAAGAACCTCCACTTCATGACACCTTAAATATCCCAGGAAAGAGAAAAATGGATAAAGAAGTGGTGGTCCTTATGTACAATGGAATATCCCTCAGCCATGAAATCAATGTCATAAGGCTAGTAGCAGCATGATGAGTGGCTTTAGCTTCGACGATTCTAAGTGAAATAAGTCACACAGAAAAAGACACTTATCATAAGCTATCACTTATAGAGGGAATGTAAAAACCGCTACACTTGAACTGAATTACAAAACAGAACAGAGTCACACGTTTACAAAACACACTATGGCTGCTTAACGGGAAAGGTGGGGTGGGGTGATGCATAAAACAAGGGTTTCAAATGAGCTCAGATACCGTTCCATAAACCCAATATGTAATAGAAAGACCTACTCCTTGCTCAGTGAACTGGACTCAACACCCCCTATTCACCGCACAAGAATATATCTGACTAGTAAGAATCTTAAAACCTATGTATTGATATCTCTCTGGAAGTGAGTCAAGTGGGTGTAAAGCGGCAGAAACACAGCCGTGAAAAGCAGCTAAACCCCATTATAAAAATAAATTCCTTTTAAAAACCCGTGAAACAAAGACAGTGAAAGAGAGAGAAATTCTTACAAAATTCGTTCAGGGGCTGTGATGCAACCTGGATTGACCATATCTAGACCCACAGCTGGAGGAGACATAAGGGTGGACACTCTCGGGGCTGAGAGGTTTGGTGAGGTTGGGGGAGCAAACGCAGAGCCTTTAAAGTAATACTGCCTGTTACCCATCCCATGGGTCCCAAATCTCCAGGTTCAAGGGCATCTTCCTACCTCGAAAACATGCATGAGAAACCCAGAAGGTGGTACACCGTGTGATCGGGAAAGGTTTCTAAAACGCACCTCATTTCTCATCTCCTTGTGCTCGGGTTCGCCATTCCAGCCGCTTTACTAGCAATCTCCCTCCTTGGAGAATCAGCACCTTTAACCTCCCGTTCCGTACAGCTTGCAATTTGTCCTGAGGATGAACGGGAAGAGGGGGAGCCAATGAGAGACTAGCTCTAGGTGTTGGGACAGGCACAGGTCACTCTATTTTCCCATCAGGAAGAAGAATTAACCACAGGCTCAGCCTGCCGCCCGGAAGCAGAATAGGGCCTGAGGCGATCCTGCGCTTTTGTGGCCAGCTCCCAGAAATGCGAGTTGAAAAATGGAGCTCAGGGGCACTGCAATTCACAAACCTGCAGAGTTATAAATGATAACTCTCGTCCACAAATATATTGAGGGAAGGCAACGAAGAGGATCTGAAAGCAAGGCAGAATTGAAGGAAACAGATTTCAGGAGGTCGATTCGAATCGCCTTTAAAGCACATGAAAAGCGGCAAAACGTCGACAATGATGCCCTTGGCCAAAAAGGGCGTATGCGTTTTTTCCTGAATATATTCAGGAAAAAACGCATACGCCCTTTTTGGCCAACCAAGCAACCTGGAAAGGCAAATCAGCGCTACAAAGAAGTCTCGCTTCCCATAGGTCAAAAGGGCCATGAGGAAAAAAGTGTCAAAACCAGAAATGCAGAACAAGCCATGGAGAAATGGGAGCCTTGCTACGCTGATGGGCGGGATGTAAATTGCCAACAGCCACTCTGGAGAAGTGTACGGTGTGTCCTGAAACATCGAAAAAACACAGCTTAGAGCGCATAGGGCACTTCCACTCATGGGCGTATAAATTGGGAAAACTAAAAATCAGCAAGACACAGGCACCCCAAAGTTTGGGGCTGCTCTGTTGACAAGAACCTCCACTTCGTGACACCTTAAATATCCCAGGAAAGAGAAAAATGGATAAAGAAGTGGTGGTCCTTATGTACAATGGAATATCACTCAGCCATGAAATCAATGTCATAAGGCTAGTAGCAGCATGATGAGTGGCTTTAGCTTCGACGATTCTAAGTGAAATAAGTCACACAGAAAAACACACTTATTATAAGCTATCACTTATAGAGGGAATGTAAAAACCGCTACACTTGAACTGAATTACAAAACAGAACAGAGTCACACGTTTACAAAACACACTATGGCTGCTTAACGGGAAAGGTGGGGTGGGGTGATGCATAAAACAAGGGTTTCAAATGAGCTCAGATACCGTTCCATAAACCCAATATGTAATAGAAAGACCTACTCCTTGCTCAGTGAACTGGACTCAGCACCCCCTATTCACCGCACAAGAATATATCTGACTAGTAAGAATCTTAAAACCTATGTATTGATATCTCTCTGGAAGTGAGTCAAGTGGCTGTAAAGCGGCAGAAACACAGCCATGAAAAGCAGCTAAACCCCATTATAAAAATAAATTCCTTTTAAAAACCCGTGAAACAAAGACAGTGAAAGAGAGAGAAATTCTTACAAAATTCGTTCAGGGGCTGTGATGCAACCTGGATTGACCATATCTAGACCCACAGCTGGAGGAGACATAAGGGTGGACATTCTCGGGGCTGAGAGGTTTGGTGAGGTTGGGGGAGCAAACGCAGAGCCTTTAAAGTAATACTGCCTGTTACCCATCCCATGGGTCCCAAATCTCCAGGTTCAAGGGCATCTTCCTACCTCGAAAACATGCATGAGAAACCCAGAAGGTGGTACACCGTGTGATCGGGACAGGTTTCTAAAACGTACCTCATTTCTCATCTCCTTGTGCTCGGGTTCGCCATTCCAGCCGCTTTACTAGCAATCTCCCTCCTTGGAGAATCAGCACCTTTAACCTCCCGTTCCGTACAGCTTGCAATTTGTCCTGAGGATGAACGGGAAGAGGGGGAGCCAATGAGAGACTAGCTCTAGGTGTTGGGACAGGCACAGGTCACTCTATTTTCCCATCAGGAAGAAGAATTAACCACAGGCTCAGCCTGCCGCCCGGAAGCAGAATAGGGCCTGAGGCAATCCTGCGCTTTTGTGGCCACCTCCCAAAAAAGCGAGTTGAAAAATGGAGCTCAGGGGCACTGCAATTCACAAACCTGCAGAGTTATAAATGATAACTCTCGTCCACAAATATATTGAGGGAAGGCAACGAAGAGGATCTGAAAGCAAGGCAGAATTGCAGGAAACAGATTTCAGGAGGTCGATTCGAATCGCCTTTAAAGCACATGAAAAGCAGCAAAACGTCGACAATGATGCCCTTGGCCAAAAAGGGCGTATGCGTTTTTTCCTGAATATATTCAGGAAAAAACGCATACGCCCTTTTTGGCCAACCAAGCAACCTGGAAAGGCAAATCAGCGCTACAAAGAAGTCTCGCTTCCCATCGGTCAAAAGGGCCATGCGGAAAAAAGTGTCAAAACCAGAAATGCAGAACAGGCCATGCAGAAATGGGAGCCTTGCTACGCTGATGGGCGGGATGTAAATTGCCAACAGCCACTCTGGAGAAGTGTACGGTGTGTCCTGAAACATCGAAAAAACACAGCTTAGAGCGCATAGGGCACTTCCACTCATGGGCGTATAAATTGGGAAAACTAAAAATCAGCAAGACACAGGCACCCGAAAGTTTAGGGCTGCTCAGTTGACAAGAACCTCCACTTCATGACACCTTAAATATCCCAGGAAAGAGAAAAATGGATAAAGAAGTGGTGGTCCTTATGTACAATGGAATATCACTCAGCCATGAAATCAATGTCATAAGGCTAGTAGCAGCATGATGAGTGGCTTTAGCTACGACGATTCTAATGAAATAAGTCACACAGAAAAAGACACTTATCATAAGCTATCACTTATAGAGGGAATGTAAAAACCGCTACACTTGAACTGAATTACAAAACAGAACAGAGTCACAGGTTTACAAAACAGAACAGAGTCACAAGTTTACAAAACACACTATGGCTGCTTAACGGGAAAGGTGGGGTGGGGTGATGCATAAAAGAAGGGTTTCAAATGAGCTCAGATACCATTCCATAAACCCAATATGTAATAGAAAGACCTACTCCTTACTCAGTGAACTGGACTCAACACCCCCTATTCACCGCACAAGAATATATCTGACTAGTAAGAATCTTTAAACCTATGTATTGATATCTCTCTGGAAGTGAGTCAAGTGGCTGTAAAGCGGCAGAAACACAGCCGTGAAAAGCAGCTAAACCCCATTATAAAAATAAATTCCTTTTAAAAACCCGTGAAACAAAGACAGTGAAAGAGAGAGAAATTCTTACAAAATTCGTTCAGGGGCTGTGATGCAACCTGGATTGACCATATCTAGACCCACAGCTGGATGAGACATAAGGGTGGACATTCTCGGGGCTGAGAGGTTTGGTGAGGTTGGGGGAGCAAACGCAGAGCCTTTAAAGTAATACTGCCTGTTACCCATCCCATGGGTCCCAAATCTCCAGGTTCAAGGGCATCTTCCTACCTCGAAAACATGCATGAGAAACCCAGAAGGTGGTACACCGTGTGATCGGGAAAGGTTTCTAAAACGCACCTCATTTCTCATCTCCTTGTGCTCGGGTTCACCATTCCAGCCGCTTCACTAGCAATCTCCCTCCTTGGAGAATCAGCACCTTTAACCTCCCGTTCCCTACAGCTTGCAATTTGTCCTGAGGATGAACGGGAAGAGGGGGAGCCAATGAGAGACTAGCTCTAGGTGTTGGGACAGGCACAGGTCACTATATTTTCCCATCAGGAAGAAGAATTAACCACAGGCTCAGCCTGCCGCCGGGAAGCAGAATAGGGCCTGAGGCAATCCTGCGCTTTTGTGGCCGCCTCCCAAAAAAGCGAGTTGAAAAATGGAGCTCAGGGGCACTGCAATTCACAAACCTGCAGAGTTATAAATGATAACTCTCGTCCACAAATATATTGAGGGAAGGCAACGAAGAGGATCTGAAAGCAAGGCAGAATTGCAGGAAACAGACTTCAGGAGGTCGATTCGAATCGCCTTTAAAGCACATGAAAAGCAGCAAAACGTCGACAATGATGCCCTTGGCCAAAAAGGGCGTATGCGTTTTTTCCTGAATATATTCAGGAAAAAACGCATACGCCCTTTTTGGCCAACCAAGCAACCTGGAAAGGCAAATCAGCGCTACAAAGAAGTCTCGCTTCCCATAGGTCAAAAGGGCCATGCGGAAAAAAGTGTCAAAACCAGAAATGCAGAATAGGCCATGGAGAAATGGGAGCCTTGCTACGCTGATGGGCGGGATGTAAATTGCCAACAGCCACTCTGGAGAAGTTTACGGTGTGTCCTGAAACATCGAAAAAACACAGCTTAGAGCGCATAGGGCACTTCCACTCATGGGCATATAAATTGGGAAAACTAAAAATCAGCAAGACACAGGCACCCGAAAGTTTAGGGCTGCTCTGTTGACAAGAACCTCCACTTCATGACACCTTAAATATCCCAGGAAAGAGAAAAATGGATAAAGAAGTGGTGGTCCTTATGTACAATGGAATATCACTCAGCCATGAAATCAATGTCATAAGGCTAGTAGCAGCATGATGAGTGGCTTTAGCTACGACGATTCTAAGTGAAATAAGTCACACAGAAAAAGACACTTATCATAAGCTATCACTTATAGAGGGAATGTAAAAACCGCTACACTTGAACTGAATTACAAAACAGAACAGAGTCACAGGTTTACAAAACAGAACAGAGTCACACGTTTAGAAAACACACTATGGCTGCTTAACGGGAAAGGTGGGGTGGGGTGATGCATAAAACAAGGGTTTCAAATGAGCTCAGATACCGTTCCATAAACCCAATATGTAATAGAAAGACCTACTCCTTGCTCAGTGAACTGGACTCAACTCCCCCTATTCACCGCACAAGAATATATCTGACTAGTAAGAATCTTAAAACCTATGTATTGATATCTCTCTGGAAGTGAGTCAAGTGGGTGTAAAGCGGCAGAAACACAGCCGTGAAAAACAGCTAAACCCCATTATAAAAATAAATTCCTTTTAAAAACCCGTGAAACAAAGACAGTGAAAGAGAGAGAAATTCTTACAAAATTCGTTCAGGGGCTGTGATGCAACCTGGATTGACCATATCTAGACCCACAGCTGGATGAGACATAAGGGTGGACATTCTCGGGGCTGAGAGGTTTGGTGAGGTTGGGGGAGCAAACGCAGAGCCTTTAAAGTAATACTGCCTGTTACCCATCCCATGGGTCCCAAATCTCCAGGTTCAAGGGCATCTTCCTACCTCGAAAACATGCATGAGAAACCCAGAAGGTGGTACACCGTGTGATCGGGACAGGTTTGTAAAACGCACCTCATTTCTCATCTTCTTGTGCTCGGGTTCGCCATTCCAGCCACTTTACTAGCAATCTCCCTCCTTGGAGAATCAGCACCTTTAACCTCCCGTTCCGTACAGCTTGCAATTTGTCCTGAGGATGAACGGGAAGAGGGGGAGCCAATGAGAGACTAGCTCTAGGTGTTGGGACAGGCACAGGTCACTCTATTTTCCCATCAGGAAGAAGAATTAACCACAGGCTCAGCCTGCCACCCGGAAGCAGAATAGGGCCTGAGGCAATCCTGCGCTTTTGTGGCCAGCTCCCAAAAAAGCGAGTTGAAAAATGGAACTCAGGGGCACTGCAATTCACAAACCTGCAGAGTTATAAATGATAACTCTCGTCCACAAATATATTGAGGGAAGGCAACGAAGAGGATCTGAAAGCAAGGCAGAATTGCAGGAAACAGATTTCAGGAGGTCGATTCGAATCGCCTTTAAAGCACATGAAAAGCGGCAAAACGTCGACAATGATGCCCTTGGCCAAAAAGGGCGTATGCGTTTTTTCCTGAATATATTCAGGAAAAAACGCATACGCCCTTTTTGGCCAACCAAGCAACCTGGAAAGGCAAATCAGCGCTACAAAGAAGTCTCGCTTCCCATCGGTCAAAAGGGCCATGCGGAAAAAAGTGTCAAAACCAGAAATGCAGAATAGGCCATGGAGAAATGGGAGCCTTGCTACGCTGAAGGGCGGGATGTAAATTGCCAACAGCCACTCTGGAGAAGTGTACGGTGTGTCCTGAAACATCGAAAAAACACAGCTTAGAGCGCATAGGGCACTTCCACTCATGGGCGTATAAATTGGGAAAACTAAAAATCAGCAAGACACAGGCACCCGAAAGTTTAGGGCTGCTCTGTTGACAAGAACCTCCACTTCATGACACCTTAAATATCCCAGGAAAGAGAAAAATGGATAAAGAAGTGGTGGTCCTTATGTACAATGGAATATCACTCAGCCATGAAATCAATGTCATAAGGCTAGTAGCAGCATGATGAGTGGCTTTAGCTACGACGATTCTAAGTGAAATAAGTCACACAGAAAAAGACACTTATCATAAGCTATCACTTATAGAGGGAATGTAAAAACCGCTACACTTGAACTGAATTACAAAACAGAACAGAGTCACACGTTTACAAAACACACTATGGCTGCTTAACGGGAAAGGTGGGGTGGGGTGATGCATAAAACAAGGGTTTCAAATGAGCTCATATACCGTTCCATAAACCCAATATGTAATAGAAAGACCTACTCCTTGCTCAGTGAACTGGACTCAACACCCCCTATTCACCGCACAAGAATATATCTGACTAGTAAGAATCTTAAAACCTATGTATTGATATCTCTCTGGAAGTGAGTCAAGTGGGTGTAAAGCGGCAGAAACACAGCCCTGAAAAGCAGCTAAACCCCATTATAAAAATAAATTCCTTTTAAAAACCCGTGAAACAAAGACAGTGAAAGAGAGAGAAATTCTTACAAAATTCGTTCAGGGGCTGTGATGCAACCTGGATTGACCATATCTAGACCCACAGCTGGAGGAGACATAAGGGTGGACACTCTCGGGGCTGAGAGGTTTGGTGAGGTTGGGGGAGCAAACGCAGAGCCTTTAAAGTAATACTGCCTGTTACCCATCCCATGGGTCCCAAATCTCCAGGTTCAAGGGCATCTTCCTACCTCGAAAACATGCATGAGAAACCCAGAAGGTGGTACACCGTGTGATCGGGAAAGGTTTCTAAAACGCACCTCATTTCTCATCTCCTTGTGCTCGGGTTCGCCATTCCAGCCGCTTTACTAGCAATCTCCCTCCTTGGAGAATCAGCACCTTTAACCTCCCGTTCCGTACAGCTTGCAATTTGTCCTGAGGATGAACGGGAAGAGGGGGAGCCAATGAGAGACTAGCTCTAGGTGTTGGGACAGGCACAGGTCACTATATTTTCCCATCAGGAAGAAGAATTAACCACAGGCTCAGCCTGCCGCCGGGAAGCAGAATAGGGCCTGAGGCAATCCTGCGCTTTTGTGGCCAGCTCCCAAAAAAGCGAGTTGAAAAATGGAGCTCAGGGGCACTGCAATTCACAAACCTGCAGAGTTATAAATGATAACTCTCGTCCACAAATATATTGAGGGAAGGCAACGAAGAGGATCTGAAAGCAAGGCAGAATTGCAGGAAACAGATTTCAGGAGGTCGATTCGAATCGCCTTTAAAGCACATGAAAAGCGGCAAAACGTCGACAATGATGCCCTTGGCCAAAAAGGGCGTATGCGTTTTTTCCTGAATATATTCAGGAAAAAACGCATACGCCCTTTTTGGCCAACCAAGCAACCTGGAAAGGCAAATCAGCGCTACAAAGAAGTCTCGCTTCCCATCGGTCAAAAGGGCCATGCGGAAAAAAGTGTCAAAACCAGAAATGCAGAATAGGCCATGGAGAAATGGGAGCCTTGCTACGCTGATGGGCGGGATGTAAATTGCCAACAGCCACTCTGGAGAAGTGTACGGTGTGTCCTGAAACATCGAAAAAACACAGCTTAGAGCGCATAGGGCACTTCCACTCATGGGCGTATAAATTGGGAAAACTAAAAATCAGCAAGACACAGGCACCCGAAAGTTTAGGGCTGCTCAGTTGACAAGAACCTCCACTTCATGACACCTTAAATATCCCAGGAAAGAGAAAAATGGATAAAGAAGTGGTGGTCCTTATGTACAATGGAATATCACTCAGCCATGAAATCAATGTCATAAGGCTAGTAGCAGCATGATGAGTGGCTTTAGCTACGACGATTCTAAGTGAAATAAGTCACACAGAAAAAGACACTTATCATAAGCTATCACTTATAGAGGGAATGTAAGAACCGCTACACTTGAACTGAATTACAAAACAGAACAGAGTCACAGGTTTACAAAACAGAACAGAGTCACAAGTTTACAAAACACACTATGGCTGCTTAATGGGAAAGGTGGGGTGGGGTGATGCATAAAAGAAGGGTTTCAAATGAGCTCAGATACCATTCCATAAACCCAATATGTAATAGAAAGACCTACTCCTTGCTCAGTGAACTGGACTCAACACCCCCTATTCACCGCACAAGAATATATCTGACTAGTAAGAATCTTTAAACCTATGTATTGATATCTCTCTGGAAGTGAGTCAAGTGGCTGTAAAGCGGCAGAAACACAGCCGTGAAAAGCAGCTAAACCCCATTATAAAAATAAATTCCTTTTAAAAACCCGTGAAACAAAGACAGTGAAAGAGAGAGAAATTCTTACAAAATTCGTTCAGGGGCTGTGATGCAACCTGGATTGACCATATCTAGACCCACAGCTGGATGAGACATAAGGGTGGACATTCTCGGGGCTGAGAGGTTTGGTGAGGTTGGGGGAGCAAACGCAGAGCCTTTAAAGTAATACTGCCTGTTACCCATCCCATGGGTCCCAAATCTCCAGGTTCAAGGGCATCTTCCTACCTCGAAAACATGCATGAGAAACCCAGAAGGTGGTACACCGTGTGATCGGGAAAGGTTTCTAAAACGCACCTCATTTCTCATCTCCTTGTGCTCGGGTTCACCATTCCAGCCGCTTTACTAGCAATCTCCCTCCTTGGAGAATCAGCACCTTTAACCTCCCGTTCCCTACAGCTTGCAATTTGTCCTGAGGATGAACGGGAAGAGGGGGAGCCAATGAGAGACTAGCTCTAGGTGTTGGGACAGGCACAGGTCACTATATTTTCCCATCAGGAAGAAGAATTAACCACAGGCTCAGCCTGCCGCCGGGAAGCAGAATAGGGCCTGAGGCAATCCTGCGCTTTTGTGGCCACCTCCCAAAAAAGCGAGTTGAAAAATGGAGCTCAGGGGCACTGCAATTCACAAACCTGCAGAGTTATAAATGATAACTCTCGTCCACAAATATATTGAGGGAAGGCAACGAAGAGGATCTGAAAGCAAGGCAGAATTGCAGGAAACAGATTTCAGGAGGTCGATTCGAATCGCCTTTAAAGCACATGAAAAGCAGCAAAACGTCGACAATGATGCCCTTGGCCAAAAAGGGCGTATGCGTTTTTTCCTGAATATATTCAGGAAAAAACGCATACGCCCTTTTTGGCCAACCAAGCAACCTGGAAAGGCAAATCAGCGCTACAAAGAAGTCTCGCTTCCCATAGGTCAAAAGGGCCATGCGGAAAAAAGTGTCAAAACCAGAAATGCAGAATAGGCCATGGAGAAATGGGAGCCTTGCTACGCTGATGGGCGGGATGTAAATTGCCAACAGCCACTCTGGAGAAGTTTACGGTGTGTCCTGAAACATCGAAAAAACACAGCTTAGAGCGCATAGGGCACTTCCACTCATGGGCATATAAATTGGGAAAACTAAAAATCAGCAAGACACAGGCACCCGAAAGTTTAGGGCTGCTCTGTTGACAAGAACCTCCACTTCATGACACCTTAAATATCCCAGGAAAGAGAAAAATGGATAAAGAAGTGGTGGTCCTTATGTACAATGGAATATCACTCAGCCATGAAATCAATGTCATAAGGCTAGTAGCAGCATGGTGAGTGGCTTTAGCTACGACGATTCTAAGTGAAATAAGTCACACAGAAAAAGACACTTATCATAAGCTATCACTTATAGAGGGAATGTAAAAACCGCTACACTTGAACTGAATTACAAAACAGAACAGAGTCACAGGTTTACAAAACAGAACAGAGTCACACGTTTAGAAAACACACTATGGCTGCTTAACGGGAAAGGTGGGGTGGGGTGATGCATAAAACAAGGGTTTCAAATGAGCTCAGATACCGTTCCATAAACCCAATATGTAATAGAAAGACCTACTCCTTGCTCAGTGAACTGGACTCAACTCCCCCTATTCACCGCACAAGAATATATCTGACTAGTAAGAATCTTAAAACCTATGTATTGATATCTCTCTGGAAGTGAGTCAAGTGGGTGTAAAGCGGCAGAAACACAGCCGTGAAAAACAGCTAAACCCCATTATAAAAATAAATTCCTTTTAAAAACCCGTGAAACAAAGACAGTGAAAGAGAGAGAAATTCTTACAAAATTCGTTCAGGGGCTGTGATGCAACCTGGATTGACCATATCTAGACCCACAGCTGGATGAGACATAAGGGTGGACATTCTCGGGGCTGAGAGGTTTGGTGAGGTTGGGGGAGCAAACGCAGAGCCTTTAAAGTAATACTGCCTGTTACCCATCCCATGGGTCCCAAATCTCCAGGTTCAAGGGCATCTTCCTACCTCGAAAACATGCATGAGAAACCCAGAAGGTGGTACACCGTGTGATCGGGACAGGTTTGTAAAACGCACCTCATTTCTCATCTTCTTGTGCTCGGGTTCGCCATTCCAGCCACTTTACTAGCAATCTCCCTCCTTGGAGAATCAGCACCTTTAACCTCCCGTTCCGTACAGCTTGCAATTTGTCCTGAGGATGAACGGGAAGAGGGGGAGCCAATGAGAGACTAGCTCTAGGTGTTGGGACAGGCACAGGTCACTCTATTTTCCCATCAGGAAGAAGAATTAACCACAGGCTCAGCCTGCCGCCCGGAAGCAGAATAGGGCCTGAGGCAATCCTGCGCTTTTGTGGCCAGCTCCCAAAAAAGCGAGTTGAAAAATGGAACTCAGGGGCACTGCAATTCACAAACCTGCAGAGTTATAAATGATAACTCTCGTCCACAAATATATTGAGGGAAGGCAACGAAGAGGATCTGAAAGCAAGGCAGAATTGCAGGAAACAGATTTCAGGAGGTCGATTCGAATCGCCTTTAAAGCACATGAAAAGCGGCAAAACGTCGACAATGATGCCCTTGGCCAAAAAGGGCGTATGCGTTTTTTCCTGAATATATTCAGGAAAAAACGCATACGCCCTTTTTGGCCAACCAAGCAACCTGGAAAGGCAAATCAGCGCTACAAAGAAGTCTCGCTTCCCATCGGTCAAAAGGGCCATGCGGAAAAAAGTGTCAAAACCAGAAATGCAGAATAGGCCATGGAGAAATGGGAGCCTTGCTACGCTGAAGGGCGGGATGTAAATTGCCAACAGCCACTCTGGAGAAGTGTACGGTGTGTCCTGAAACATCGAAAAAACACAGCTTAGAGCGCATAGGGCACTTCCACTCATGGGCGTATAAATTGGGAAAACTAAAAATCAGCAAGACACAGGCACCCGAAAGTTTAGGGCTGCTCTGTTGACAAGAACCTCCACTTCATGACACCTTAAATATCCCAGGAAAGAGAAAAATGGATAAAGAAGTGGTGGTCCTTATGTACAATGGAATATCACTCAGCCATGAAATCAATGTCATAAGGCTAGTAGCAGCATGATGAGTGGCTTTAGCTACGACGATTCTAAGTGAAATAAGTCACACAGAAAAAGACACTTATCATAAGCTATCACTTATAGAGGGAATGTAAAAACCGCTACACTTGAACTGAATTACAAAACAGAACAGAGTCACACGTTTACAAAACACACTATGGCTGCTTAACGGGAAAGGTGGGGTGGGGTGATGCATAAAACAAGGGTTTCAAATGAGCTCATATACCGTTCCATAAACCCAATATGTAATAGAAAGACCTACTCCTTGCTCAGTGAACTGGACTCAACACCCCCTATTCACCGCACAAGAATATATCTGACTAGTAAGAATCTTAAAACCTATGTATTGATATCTCTCTGGAAGTGAGTCAAGTGGGTGTAAAGCGGCAGAAACACAGCCCTGAAAAGCAGCTAAACCCCATTATAAAAATAAATTCCTTTTAAAAACCCGTGAAACAAAGACAGTGAAAGAGAGAGAAATTCTTACAAAATTCGTTCAGGGGCTGTGATGCAACCTGGATTGACCATATCTAGACCCACAGCTGGAGGAGACATAAGGGTGGACACTCTCGGGGCTGAGAGGTTTGGTGAGGTTGGGGGAGCAAACGCAGAGCCTTTAAAGTAATACTGCCTGTTACCCATCCCATGGGTCCCAAATCTCCAGGTTCAAGGGCATCTTCCTACCTCGAAAACATGCATGAGAAACCCAGAAGGTGGTACACCGTGTGATCGGGAAAGGTTTCTAAAACGCACCTCATTTCTCATCTCCTTGTGCTCGGGTTCGCCATTCCAGCCGCTTTACTAGCAATCTCCCTCCTTGGAGAATCAGCACCTTTAACCTCCCGTTCCGTACAGCTTGCAATTTGTCCTGAGGATGAACGGGAAGAGGGGGAGCCAATGAGAGACTAGCTCTAGGTGTTGGGACAGGCACAGGTCACTATATTTTCCCATCAGGAAGAAGAATTAACCACAGGCTCAGCCTGCCGCCGGGAAGCAGAATAGGGCCTGAGGCAATCCTGCGCTTTTGTGGCCAGCTCCCAAAAAAGCGAGTTGAAAAATGGAGCTCAGGGGCACTGCAATTCACAAACCTGCAGAGTTATAAATGATAACTCTCGTCCACAAATATATTGAGGGAAGGCAACGAAGAGGATCTGAAAGCAAGGCAGAATTGCAGGAAACAGATTTCAGGAGGTCGATTCGAATCGCCTTTAAAGCACATGAAAAGCAGCAAAACGTCGACAATGATGCCCCTGGCCAAAAAGGGCGTATGCGTTTTTTCCTGAATATATTCAGGAAAAAACGCATACGCCCTTTTTGGCCAACCAAGCAACCTGGAAAGGCAAATCAGCGCTACAAAGAAGTCTCGCTTCCCATCGGTCAAAAGGGCCATGCGGAAAAAAGTGTCAAAACCAGAAATGCAGAATAGGCCATGGAGAAATGGGAGCCTTGCTACGGTGATGGGCGGGATGTAAATTGCCAAGAGCCTCTCTGGAGAAGTGTACGGTGTGTCCTGAAACATCGAAAAAACACAGCTTAGAGCGCATAGGGCACTTCCACTCATGGGCATATAAATTGGGAAAACTAAAAATCAGCAAGACACAGGCACCCGAAAGTTTAGGGCTGCTCTGTTGACAAGAACCTCCACTTCATGACACCTTAAATATCCCAGGAAAGAGAAAAATGGATAAAGAAGTGGTGGTCCTTATGTACAATGGAATATCACTCAGCCATGAAATCAATGTCATAAGGCTAGTAGCAGCATGATGAGTGGCTTTAGCTTCAACGATTCTAAGTGAAATAAGTCACACAGAAAAAGACACTTATCATAAGCTATCACTTATAGAGGGAATGTAAAAACCGCTACACTTGAACTGAATTACAAAACAGAACAGAGTCACAGGTTTACAAAACAGAACAGAGTCACACGTTTAGAAAACACACTATGGCTGCTTAACGGGAAAGGTGGGGTGGGGTGATGCATAAAACAAGGGTTTCAAATGAGCTCAGATACCGTTCCATAAACCCAATATGTAATAGAAAGACCTACTCCTTGCTCAGTGAACTGGACTCAACACCCCCTATTCACCGCACAAGAATATATCTGACTAGTAAGAATCTTAAAACCTATGTATTGATATCTCTCTGGAAGTGAGTCAAGTGGGTGTAAAGCGGCAGAAACACAGCCGTGAAAAACAGCTAAACCCCATTATAAAAATAAATTCCTTTTAAAAACCCGTGAAACAAAGACAGTGAAAGAGAGAGAAATTCTTACAAAATTCGTTCAGGGGCTGTGATGCAACCTGGATTGACCATATCTAGACCCACAGCTGGATGAGACATAAGGGTGGACATTCTCGGGGCTGAGAGGTTTGGTGAGGTTGGGGGAGCAAACGCAGAGCCTTTAAAGTAATACTGCCTGTTACCCATCCCATGGGTCCCAAATCTCCAGGTTCAAGGGCATCTTCCTACCTCGAAAACATGCATGAGAAACCCAGAAGGTTGTACACCGTGTGATCGGGACAGGTTTGTAAAACGCACCTCATTTCTCATCTCCTTGTGCTCGGGTTCGCCATTCCAGCCGCTTTACTAGCAATCTCCCTCCTTGGAGAATCAGCACCTTTAACCTCCCGTTCCGTACAGCTTGCAATTTGTCCTGAGGATGAACGGGAAGAGGGGGAGCCAATGAGAGACTAGCTCTAGGTGTTGGGACAGGCACAGGTCACTCTATTTTCCCATCAGGAAGAAGAATTAACCACAGGCTCAGCCTGCCGCCCGGAAGCAGAATAGGGCCTGAGGCAATCCTGCGCTTTTGTGGCCAGCTCCCAAAAAAGCGAGTTGAAAAATGGAACTCAGGGGCACTGCAATTCACAAACCTGCAGAGTTATAAATGATAACTCTCGTCCACAAATATATTGAGGGAAGGCAACGAAGAGGATCTGAAAGCAAGGCAGAATTGCAGGAAACAGATTTCAGGAGGTCGATTCGAATCGCCTTTAAAGCACATGAAAAGCGGCAAAACGTCGACAATGATGCCCTTGGCCAAAAAGGGCGTATGCGTTTTTTCCTGAATATATTCAGGAAAAAACGCATACGCCCTTTTTGGCCAACCAAGCAACCTGGAAAGGCAAATCAGCGCTACAAAGAAGTCTCGCTTCCCATCGGTCAAAAGGGCCATGCGGAAAAAAGTGTCAAAACCAGAAATGCAGAAGAGGCCATGGAGAAATGGGAGCCTTGCTACGCTGATGGGCGGGATGTAAATTGCCAACAGCCACTCTGGAGAAGTGTACGGTGTGTCCTGAAACATCGAAAAAACACAGCTTAGAGCGCATAGGGCACTTCCACTCATGGGCATATAAATTGGGAAAACTAAAAATCAGCAAGACACAGGCACCCGAAAGTTTAGGGCTGCTCTGTTGACAAGAACCTCCACTTCATGACACCTTAAATATCCCAGGAAAGAGAAAAATGGATAAAGAAGTGGTGGTCCTTATGTACAATGGAATATCACTCAGCCATGAAATCAATGTCATAAGGCTAGTAGCAGCATGATGAGTGGCTTTAGCTACGACGATTCTAAGTGAAATAAGTCACACAGAAAAAGACACTTATCATAAGCTATCACTTATAGAGGGAATGTAAAAACCGCTACACTTGAACTGAATTACAAAACAGAACAGAGTCACAGGTTTACAAAACAGAACAGAGTCACACGTTTAGAAAACACACTATGGCTGCTTAACGGGAAAGGTGGGGTGGGGTGATGCATAAAACAAGGGTTTCAAATGAGCTCAGATACCGTTCCATAAACCCAATATGTAATAGAAAGACCTACTCCTTGCTCAGTGAACTGGACTCAACACCCCCTATTCACCGCACAAGAATATATCTGACTAGTAAGAATCTTAAAACCTATGTATTGATATCTCTCTGGAAGTGAGTCAAGTGGGTGTAAAGCGGCAGAAACACAGCCGTGAAAAACAGCTAAACCCCATTATAAAAATAAATTCCTTTTAAAAACCCGTGAAACAAAGACAGTGAAAGAGAGAGAAATTCTTACAAAATTCGTTCAGGGGCTGTGATGCAACCTGGATTGACCATATCTAGACCCACAGCTGGATGAGACATAAGGGTGGACATTCTCGGGGCTGAGAGGTTTGGTGAGGTTGGGGGAGCAAACGCAGAGCCTTTAAAGTAATACTGCCTGTTACCCATCCCATGGGTCCCAAATCTCCAGGTTCAAGGGCATCTTCCTACCTCGAAAACATGCATGAGAAACCCAGAAGGTGGTACACCGTGTGATCGGGACAGGTTTGTAAAACGCACCTCATTTCTCATCTCCTTGTGCTCGGGTTCGCCATTCCAGCCGCTTTACTAGCAATCTCCCTCCTTGGAGAATCAGCACCTTTAACCTCCCATTCCGTACAGCTTGCAATTTGTCCTGAGGATGAACGGGAAGAGGGGGAGCCAATGAGAGACTAGCTCTAGGTGTTGGGACAGGCACAGGTCACTCTATTTTCCCATCAGGAAGAAGAATTAACCACAGGCTCAGCCTGCCGCCCGGAAGCAGAATAGGGCCTGAGGCAATCCTGCGCTTTTGTGGCCAGCTCCCAAAAAAGCGAGTTGAAAAATGGAACTCAGGGGCACTGCAATTCACAAACCTGCAGAGTTATAAATGATAACTCTCGTCCACAAATATATTGAGGGAAGGCAACGAAGAGGATCTGAAAGCAAGGCAGAATTGCAGGAAACAGATTTCAGGAGGTCGATTCGAATCGCCTTTAAAGCACATGAAAAGCGGCAAAACGTCGACAATGATGCCCTTGGCCAAAAAGGGCGTATGCGTTTTTTCCTGAATATATTCAGGAAAAAACGCATACGCCCTTTTTGGCCAACCAAGCAACCTGGAAAGGCAAATCAGCGCTACAAAGAAGTCTCGCTTCCCATCGGTCAAAAGGGCCATGCGGAAAAAAGTGTCAAAACCAGAAATGCAGAATAGGCCATGGAGAAATGGGAGCCTTGCTACGCTGAAGGGCGGGATGTAAATTGCCAACAGCCACTCTGGAGAAGTGTACGGTGTGTCCTGAAACATCGAAAAAACACAGCTTAGAGCGCATAGGGCACTTCCACTCATGGGCGTATAAATTGGGAAAACTAAAAATCAGCAAGACACAGGCACCCGAAAGTTTAGGGCTGCTCTGCTGACAAGAACCTCCACTTCATGACACCTTAAATATCCCAGGAAAGAGAAAAATGGATAAAGAAGTGGTGGTCCTTATGTACAATGGAATATCACTCAGCCATGAAATCAATGTCATAAGGCTAGTAGCAGCATGATGAGTGGCTTTAGCTACGACGATTCTAAGTGAAATAAGTCACACAGAAAAAGACACTTATCATAAGCTATCACTTATAGAGGGAATGTAAAAACCGCTACACTTGAACTGAATTACAAAACAGAACAGAGTCACAAGTTTACAAAACACACTATGGCTGCTTAACGGGAAAGGTGGGGTGGGGTGATGCATAAAACAAGGGTTTCAAATGAGCTCAGATACCGTTCCATAAACCCAATATGTAATAGAAAGACCTACTCCTTGCTCAGTGAACTGGACTCAACACCCCCTATTCACCGCACAAGAATATATCTGACTAGTAAGAATCTTAAAACCTATGTATTGATATCTCTCTGGAAGTGAGTCAAGTGGGTGTAAAGCGGCAGAAACACAGCCGTGAAAAGCAGCTAAACCCCATTATAAAAATAAATTCCTTTTAAAAACCCGTGAAACAAAGACAGTGAAAGAGAGAGAAATTCTTACAAAATTCGTTCAGGGGCTGTGATGCAACCTGGATTGACCATATCTAGACCCACAGCTGGAGGAGACATAAGGGTGGACACTCTCGGGGCTGAGAGGTTTGGTGAGGTTGGGGGAGCAAACGCAGAGCCTTTAAAGTAATACTGCCTGTTACCCATCCCATGGGTCCCAAATCTCCAGGTTCAAGGGCATCTTCCTACCTTGAAAACATGCATGAGAAACCCAGAAGGTGGTACACCGTGTGATCGGGAAAGTTTTCTAAAACGCACCTCATTTCTCATCTCCTTGTGCTCGGGTTCGCCATTCCAGCCGCTTTACTAGCAATCTCCCTCCTTGGAGAATCAGCACCTTTAACCTCCCGTTCCGTACAGCTTGCAATTTGTCCTGAGTATGAACGGGAAGAGGGGGAGCCAATGAGAGACTAGCTCTAGGTGTTGGGACAGGCACAGGTCACTCTATTTTCCCATCAGGAAGAAGAATTAACCACAGGCTCAGCCTGCCGCCCGGAAGCAGAATAGGGCCTGAGGCAATCCTGCGCTTTTGTGGCCAGCTCCCAGAAATGCGAGTTGAAAAATGGAGCTCAGGGGCACTGCAATTCACAAACCTGCAGAGTTATAAATGATAACTCTCGTCCACAAATATATTGAGGGAAGGCAAGGAAGAGGATCTGAAAGCAAGGCAGAATTGAAGGAAACAGACTTCAGGAGGTCGATTCGAATCGCCTTTAAAGCACATGAAAAGCGGCAAAACGTCGACAATGATGCCCTTGGCCAAAAAGGGCGTATGCGTTTTTTCCTGAATATATTCAGTAAAAAACGCATACGCCCTTTTCGGCCAACCAAGCAACCTGGAAAGGCAAATCAGTGCTACAAAGAAGTCTCGCTTCCCATAGGTCAAAAGGGCCATGCGGAAAAAAGTGTCAAAACCAGAAATGCAGAACAGGCCATGGAGAAATGGGAGCCTTGCTACGCTGATGGGCGGGATGTAAATTGCCAACAGCCACTCTGGAGAAGTGTACGGTGTGTCCTGAAACATCAAAAAAACACAGCTTAGAGCGCATAGGGCACTTCCACTCATGGGCGTATAAATTGGGAAAACTAAAAATCAGCAAGACACAGGCACCCCAAAGTTTGGGGCTGCTCTGTTGACAAGAACCTCCACTTCGTGACACCTTAAATATCCCAGGAAAGAGAAAAATGGATAAAGAAGTGGTGGTCCTTATGTACAATGGAATATCACTCAGCCATGAAATCAATGTCATAAGGCTAGTAGCAGCATGATGAGTGGCTTTAGCTTCGACGATTCTAAGTGAAATAAGTCACACAGAAAAACACACTTATTATAAGCTATCACTTATAGAGGGAATGTAAAAACCGCTACACTTGAACTGAATTACAAAACAGAACAGAGTCACACGTTTACAAAACACACTATGGCTGCTTAACGGGAAAGGTGGGGTGGGGTGATGCATAAAACAAGGGTTTCAAATGAGCTCAGATACCGTTCCATAAACCCAATATGTAATAGAAAGACCTACTCCTTGCTCAGTGAACTGGACTCAACACCCCCTATTCACCGCACAAGAATATATCTGACTAGTAAGAATCTTAAAACCTATGTATTGATATCTCTCTGGAAGTGAGTCAAGTGCGTGTAAAGCGGCAGAAACACAGCCGTTAAAAACAGCTAAACCCCATTATAAAAATAAATTCCTTTTAAAAACCCGTGAAACAAAGACAGTGAAAGAGAGAGAAATTCTTACAAAATTCGTTCAGGGGCTGTGATGCAACCTGGATTGACCATATCTAGACCCACAGCTGGATGAGACATAAGGGTGGACATTCTCGGGGCTGAGAGGTTTGGTGAGGTTGGGGGAGCAAACGCAGAGCCTTTAAAGTAATACTGCCTGTTACCCATCCCATGGGTCCCAAATCTCCAGGTTCAAGGGCATCTTCCTACCTCGAAAACATGCATGAGAAACCCAGAAGGTGGTACACCGTGTGATCGGGACAGGTTTGTAAAACGCACCTCATTTCTCATCTCCTTGTGCTCGGGTTCGCCATTCCAGCCGCTTTACTAGCAATCTCCCTCCTTGGAGAATCAGCACCTTTAACCTCCCGTTCCGTACAGCTTGCAATTTGTCCTGAGGATGAACGGGAAGAGGGGGAGCCAATGAGAGACTAGCTCTAGGTGTTGGGACAGGCACAGGTCACTCTATTTTCCCATCAGGAAGAAGAATTAACCACAGGCTCAGCCTGCCGCCCGGAAGCAGAATAGGGCCTGAGGCAATCCTGCGCTTTTGTGGCCAGCTCCCAAAAAAGCGAGTTGAAAAATGGAGCTCAGGGGCACTGCAATTCACAAACCTGCAGAGTTATAAATGATAACTCTCGTCCACAAATATATTGAGGGAAGGCAACGAAGAGGATCTGAAAGCAAGGCAGAATTGCAGGAAACAGATTTCAGGAGGTCGATTCGAATCGCCTTTAAAGCACATGAAAAGCGGCAAAACATCGACAATGATGCCCTTGGCCACAAAGGGCGTATGCGTTTTTTCCTGAATATATTCAGGAAAAAACACATACGCCCTTTTTGGCCAACCAAGCAACCTGGAAAGGCAAATCAGCGCTACAAAGAAGTCTCGCTTCCCATCGGTCAAAAGGGCCATGCGGAAAAAAGTGTCAAAACCAGAAATGCAGAATAGGCCATGGAGAAATGGGAGCCTTGCTACGCTGATGGGCGGGATGTAAATTGCCAACAGCCACTCTGGAGAAGTGTACGGTGTGTCCTGAAACATCGAAAAAACACAGCTTAGAGCGCATAGGGCACTTCCACTCATGGGCGTATAAATGGGAAAACTAAAAATCAACAAGACACAGGCACCCGAAAGTTTAGGGCTGCTCTGTTGACAAGAACCTCCACTTCATGACACCTTAAATATCCCAGGAAAGAGAAAAATGGATAAAGAAGTGGTGGTCCTTATGTACAATGGAATATCACTCAGCCATGAAATCAATGTCATAAGGCTAGTAGCAGCATGATGAGTGGCTTTAGCTACGACGATTCTAAGTGAAATAAGTCACACAGAAAAAGACACTTATCATAAGCTATCACTTATAGAGGGAATGTAAAAACCGCTACACTTGAACTGAATTACAAAACAGAACAGAGTCACACGTTTAGAAGACACACTATGGCTGCTTAACGGGAAAGGTGGGGTGGGGTGATGCATAAAACAAGGGTTTCAAATGAGCTCAGATACCGTTCCATAAACCCAATATGTAATAGAAAGACCTACTCCTTGCTCAGTGAACTGGACTCAACACCCCCTATTCACCGCACAAGAATATATCTGACTAGTAAGAATCTTAAAACCTATGTATTGATATCTCTCTGGAAGTGAGTCAAGTGGCTGTAAAGCGGCAGAAACACAGCCGTGAAAAGCAGCTAAACCCCATTATAAAAATAAATTCCTTTTAAAAACCCGTGAAACAAAGACAGTGAAAGAGAGAGAAATTCTTACAAAATTCGTTCAGGGGCTGTGATGCAACCTGGATTGACCATATCTAGACCCACAGCTGGATGAGACATAAGGGTGGACATTCTCGGGGCTGAGAGGTTTGGTGAGGTTGGGGGAGCAAACGCAGAGCCTTTAAAGTAATACTGCCTGTTACCCATCCCATGGGTCCCAAATCTCCAGGTTCAAGGGCATCTTCCTACCTCGAAAACATGCATGAGAAACCCAGAAGGTGGTACACCGTGTGATCGGGACAGGTTTCTAAAACGTACCTCATTTCTCATCTCCTTGTGCTCGGGTTCGCCATTCCAGCCGCTTTACTAGCAATCTCCCTCCTTGGAGAATCAGCACCTTTAACCTCCCGTTCCGTACAGCTTGCAATTTGTCCTGAGGATGAACGGGAAGAGGGGGAGCCAATGAGAGACTAGCTCTAGGTGTTGGGACAGGCACAGGTCACTCTATTTTCCCATCAGGAAGAAGAATTAACCACAGGCTCAGCCTGCCGCCCGGAAGCAGAATAGGGCCTGAGGCAATCCTGCGCTTTTGTGGCCACCTCCCAAAAAAGCGAGTTGAAAAATGGAGCTCAGGGGCACTGCAATTCACAAACCTGCAGAGTTATAAATGATAACTCTCGTCCACAAATATATTGAGGGAAGGCAACGAAGAGGATCTGAAAGCAAGGCAGAATTGCAGGAAACAGATTTCAGGAGGTCGATTCGAATCGCCTTTAAAGCACATGAAAAGCAGCAAAACGTCGACAATGATGCCCTTGGCCAAAAAGGGCGTATGCGTTTTTTCCTGAATATATTCAGGAAAAAACGCATACGCCCTTTTTGGCCAACCAAGCAACCTGGAAAGGCAAATCAGCGCTACAAAGAAGTCTCGCTTCCCATCGGTCAAAAGGGCCATGCGGAAAAAAGTGTCAAAACCAGAAATGCAGAATAGGCCATGGAGAAATGGGAGCCTTGCTACGCTGATGGGCGGGATGTAAATTGCCAACAGCCACTCTGGAGAAGTGTACGGTGTGTCCTGAAACATCGCAAAAACACAGCTTAGAGCGCATAGGGCACTTCCACTCATGGGCGTATAAATTGGGAAAACTAAAAATCAGCAAGACACAGGCACCCGAAAGTTTAGGGCTGCTCAGTTGACAAGAACCTCCACTTCATGACACCTTAAATATCCCAGGAAAGAGAAAAATGGATAAAGAAGTGGTGGTCCTTATGTACAATGGAATATCACTCAGCCATGAAATCAATGTCATAAGGCTAGTAGCAGCATGATGAGTGGCTTTAGCTACGACGATTCTAATGAAATAAGTCACACAGAAAAAGACACTTATCATAAGCTATCACTTATAGAGGGAATGTAAAAACCGCTACACTTGAACTGAATTACAAAACAGAACAGAGTCACAGGTTTACAAAACAGAACAGAGTCACAAGTTTACAAAACACACTATGGCTGCTTAACGGGAAAGGTGGGGTGGGGTGATGCATAAAAGAAGGGTTTCAAATGAGCTCAGATACCATTCCATAAACCCAATATGTAATAGAAAGACCTACTCCTTACTCAGTGAACTGGACTCAACACCCCCTATTCACCGCACAAGAATATATCTGACTAGTAAGAATCTTTAAACCTATGTATTGATATCTCTCTGGAAGTGAGTCAAGTGGCTGTAAAGCGGCAGAAACACAGCCGTGAAAAGCAGCTAAACCCCATTATAAAAATAAATTCCTTTTAAAAACCCGTGAAACAAAGACAGTGAAAGAGAGAGAAATTCTTACAAAATTCGTTCAGGGGCTGTGATGCAACCTGGATTGACCATATCTAGACCCACAGCTGGATGAGACATAAGGGTGGACATTCTCGGGGCTGAGAGGTTTGGTGAGGTTGGGGGAGCAAACGCAGAGCCTTTAAAGTAATACTGCCTGTTACCCATCCCATGGGTCCCAAATCTCCAGGTTCAAGGGCATCTTCCTACCTCGAAAACATGCATGAGAAACCCAGAAGGTGGTACACCGTGTGATCGGGACAGGTTTGTAAAACGCACCTCATTTCTCATCTCCTTGTGCTCGGGTTCGCCATTCCAGCCGCTTTACTAGCAATCTCCCTCCTTGGAGAATCAGCACCTTTAACCTCCCGTTCCGTACAGCTTGCAATTTGTCCTGAGGATGAACGGGAAGAGGGGGAGCCAATGAGAGACTAGCTCTAGGTGTTGGGACAGGCACAGGTCACTCTATTTTCCCATCAGGAAGAAGAATTAACCACAGGCTCAGCCTGCCGCCCGGAAGCAGAATAGGGCCTGAGGCAATCCTGCGCTTTTGTGGCCAGCTCCCAAAAAAGCGAGTTGAAAAATGGAACTCAGGGGCACTGCAATTCACAAACCTGCAGAGTTATAAATGATAACTCTCGTCCACAAATATATTGAGGGAAGGCAACGAAGAGGATCTGAAAGCAAGGCAGAATTGCAGGAAACAGATTTCAGGAGGTCGATTCGAATCGCCTTTAAAGCACATGAAAAGCGGCAAAACGTCGACAATGATGCCCTTGGCCAAAAAGGGCGTATGCGTTTTTTCCTGAATATATTCAGGAAAAAACGCATACGCCCTTTTTGGCCAACCAAGCAACCTGGAAAGGCAAATCAGCGCTACAAAGAAGTCTCGCTTCCCATCGGTCAAAAGGGCCATGCGGAAAAAAGTGTCAAAACCAGAAATGCAGAAGAGGCCATGGAGAAATGGGAGCCTTGCTACGCTGATGGGCGGGATGTAAATTGCCAACAGCCACTCTGGAGAAGTGTACGGTGTGTCCTGAAACATCGAAAAAACACAGCTTAGAGCGCATAGGGCACTTCCACTCATGGGCATATAAATTGGGAAAACTAAAAATCAGCAAGACACAGGCACCCGAAAGTTTAGGGCTGCTCTGTTGACAAGAACCTCCACTTCATGACACCTTAAATATCCCAGGAAAGAGAAAAATGGATAAAGAAGTGGTGGTCCTTATGTACAATGGAATATCACTCAGCCATGAAATCAATGTCATAAGGCTAGTAGCAGCATGATGAGTGGCTTTAGCTACGACGATTCTAAGTGAAATAAGTCACACAGAAAAAGACACTTATCATAAGCTATCACTTATAGAGGGAATGTAAAAACCGCTACACTTGAACTGAATTACAAAACAGAACAGAGTCACAGGTTTACAAAACAGAACAGAGTCACACGTTTAGAAAACACACTATGGCTGCTTAACGGGAAAGGTGGGGTGGGGTGATGCATAAAACAAGGGTTTCAAATGAGCTCAGATACCGTTCCATAAACCCAATATGTAATAGAAAGACCTAGTCCTTGCTCAGTGAACTGGACTCAACACCCCCTATTCACCGCACAAGAATATATCTGACTAGTAAGAATCTTAAAACCTATGTATTGATATCTCTCTGGAAGTGAGTCAAGTGGGTGTAAAGCGGCAGAAACACAGCCGTGAAAAACAGCTAAACCCCATTATAAAAATAAATTCCTTTTAAAAACCCGTGAAACAAAGACAGTGAAAGAGAGGGAAATTCTTACAAAATTCGTTCAGGGGCTGTGATGCAACCTGGATTGACCATATCTAGACCCACAGCTGGATGAGACATAAGGGTGGACATTCTCGGGGCTGAGAGGTTTGGTGAGGTTGGGGGAGCAAACGCAGAGCCTTTAAAGTAATACTGCCTGTTACCCATCCCATGGGTCCCAAATCTCCAGGTTCAAGGGCATCTTCCTACCTCGAAAACATGCATGAGAAACCCAGAAGGTGGTACACCGTGTGATCGGGACAGGTTTGTAAAACGCACCTCATTTCTCATCTCCTTGTGCTCGGGTTCGCCATTCCAGCCGCTTTACTAGCAATCTCCCTCCTTGGAGAATCAGCACCTTTAACCTCCCGTTCCGTACAGCTTGCAATTTGTCCTGAGGATGAACGGGAAGAGGGGGAGCCAATGAGAGACTAGCTCTAGGTGTTGGGACAGGCACAGGTCACTCTATTTTCCCATCAGGAAGAAGAATTAACCACAGGCTCAGCCTGCCGCCCGGAAGCAGAATAGGGCCTGAGGCAATCCTGCGCTTTTGTGGCCAGCTCCCAAAAAAGCGAGTTGAAAAATGGAACTCAGGGGCACTGCAATTCACAAACCTGCAGAGTTATAAATGATAACTCTCGTCCACAAATATATTGAGGGAAGGCAACGAAGAGGATCTGAAAGCAAGGCAGAATTGCAGGAAACAGATTTCAGGAGGTCGATTCGAATCGCCTTTAAAGCACATGAAAAGCGGCAAAACGTCGACAATGATGCCCTTGGCCAAAAAGAGCGTATGCGTTTTTTCCTGAATATATTCAGGAAAAAACGCATACGCCCTTTTTGGCCAACCAAGCAACCTGGAAAGGCAAATCAGCGCTACAAAGAAGTCTCGCTTCCCATCGGTCAAAAGGGCCATGCGGAAAAAAGTGTCAAAACCAGAAATGCAGAATAGGCCATGGAGAAATGGGAGCCTTGCTACGCTGATGGGCGGGATGTAAATTGCCAACAGCCACTCTGGAGAAGTGTACGGTGTGTCCTGAAACATCGAAAAAACACAGCTTAGAGCGCATAGGGCACTTCCACTCATGGGCGTATAAATTGGGAAAACTAAAAATCAGCAAGACACAGGCACCCGAAAGTTTAGGGCTGCTCTGCTGACAAGAACCTCCACTTCATGACACCTTAAATATCCCAGGAAAGAGAAAAATGGATAAAGATGTGGTGGTCCTTATGTACAATGGAATATCACTCAGCCATGAAATCAATGTCATAAGGCTAGTAGCAGCATGATGAGTGGCTTTAGCTACGACGATTCTAAGTGAAATAAGTCACACAGAAAAAGACACTTATCATAAGCTATCACTTATAGAGGGAATGTAAAAACCGCTACACTTGAACTGAATTACAAAACAGAACAGAGTCACACGTTTAGAAGACACACTATGGCTGCTTAACGGGAAAGGTGGGGTGGGGTGATGCATAAAACAAGGGTTTCAAATGAGCTCAGATACCGTTCCATAAACCCAATATGTAATAGAAAGACCTACTCCTTGCTCAGTGAACTGGACTCAACACCCCCTATTCACCGCACAAGAATATATCTGACTAGTAAGAATCTTAAAACCTATGTATTGATATCTCTCTGGAAGTGAGTCAAGTGGCTGTAAAGCGGCAGAAACACAGCCGTGAAAAGCAGCTAAACCCCATTATAAAAATAAATTCCTTTTAAAAACCCGTGAAACAAAGACAGTGAAAGAGAGAGAAATTCTTACAAAATTCGTTCAGTGGCTGTGATGCAACCTGGATTGACCATATCTAGACCCACAGCTGGAGGAGACATAAGGGTGGACATTCTCGGGGCTGAGAGGTTTGGTGAGGTTGGGGGAGCAAACGCAGAGCCTTTAAAGTAATACTGCCTGTTACCCATCCCATGGGTCCCAAATCTCCAGGTTCAAGGGCATCTTCCTACCTCGAAAACATGCATGAGAAACCCAGAAGGTGGTACACCGTGTGATCGGGACAGGTTTCTAAAACGTACCTCATTTCTCATCTCCTTGTGCTCGGGTTCGCCATTCCAGCCGCTTTACTAGCAATCTCCCTCCTTGGAGAATCAGCACCTTTAACCTCCCGTTCCGTACAGCTTGCAATTTGTCCTGAGGATGAACGGGAAGAGGGGGAGCCAATGAGAGACTAGCTCTAGGTGTTGGGACAGGCACAGGTCACTCTATTTTCCCATCAGGAAGAAGAATTAACCACAGGCTCAGCCTGCCGCCCGGAAGCAGAAAAGGGCCTGAGGCAATCCTGCGCTTTTGTGGCCACCTCCCAAAAAAGCGAGTTGAAAAATGGAGCTCAGGGGCACTGCAATTCACAAACCTGCAGAGTTATAAATGATAACTCTCGTCCACAAATATATTGAGGGAAGGCAACGAAGAGGATCTGAAAGCAAGGCAGAATTGCAGGAAACAGATTTCAGGAGGTCGATTCGAATCGCCTTTAAAGCACATGAAAAGCGGCAAAACGTCGACAATGATGCCCTTGGCCAAAAAGGGCGTATGCGTTTTTTCCTGAATATATTCAGGAAAAAACGCATACGCCCTTTTTGGCCAACCAAGCAACCTGGAAAGGCAAATCAGCGCTACAAAGAAGTCTCGCTTCCCATCGGTCAAAAGGGCCATGCGGAAAAAAGTATCAAAACCAGAAATGCAGAACAGGCCATGGAGAAATGGGAGCCTTGCTACGCTGATGGGCGGGATGTAAATTGCCAACAGCCACTCTGGAGAAGTGTACGGTGTGTCCTGAAACATCAAAAAAACACAGCTTAGAGCGCATAGGGCACTTCCACTCATGGGCGTATAAATTGGGAAAACTAAAAATCAGCAAGACACAGGCACCCCAAAGTTTGGGGCTGCTCTGTTGACAAGAACCTCCACTTCGTGACACCTTAAATATCCCAGGAAAGAGAAAAATGGATAAAGAAGTGGTGGTCCTTATGTACAATGGAATATCACTCAGCCATGAAATCAATGTCATAAGGCTAGTAGCAGCATGATGAGTGGCTTTAGCTTCGACGATTCTAAGTGAAATAAGTCACACAGAAAAACACACTTATTATAAGCTATCACTTATAGAGGGAATGTAAAAACCGCTACACTTGAACTGAATTACAAAACAGAACAGAGTCACACGTTTACAAAACACACTATGGCTGCTTAACGGGAAAGGTGGGGTGGGGTGATGCATAAAACAAGGGTTTCAAATGAGCTCAGATACCGTTCCATAAACCCAATATGTAATAGAAAGACCTACTCCTTGCTCAGTGAACTGGACTCAGCACCCCCTATTCACCGCACAAGAATATATCTGACTAGTAAGAATCTTAAAACCTATGTATTGATATCTCTCTGGAAGTGAGTCAAGTGGGTGTAAAGCGGCAGAAACACAGCCGTGAAAAGCAGCTAAACCCCATTATAAAAATAAATTCCTTTTAAAAACCCGTGAAACAAAGACAGTGAAAGAGAGAGAAATTCTTACAAAATTCGTTCAGTGGCTGTGATGCAACCTGGATTGACCATATCTAGACCCACAGCTGGAGGAGACATAAGGGTGGACATTCTCGGGGCTGAGAGGTTTGGTGAGGTTGGGGGAGCAAACGCAGAGCCTTTAAAGTAATACTGCCTGTTACCCATCCCATGGGTCCCAAATCTCCAGGTTCAAGGGCATCTTCCTACCTCGAAAACATGCATGAGAAACCCAGAAGGTGGTACACCGTGTGATCGGGACAGGTTTCTAAAACGTACCTCATTTCTCATCTCGTTGTGCTCGGGTTCGCCATTCCAGCCGCTTTACTAGCAATCTCCCTCCTTGGAGAATCAGCACCTTTAACCTCCCGTTCCGTACAGCTTGCAATTTGTCCTGAGGATGAACGGGAAGAGGGGGAGCCAATGAGAGACTAGCTCTAGGTGTTGGGACAGGCACAGGTCACTCTATTTTCCCATCAGGAAGAAGAATTAACCACAGGCTCAGCCTGCCGCCCGGAAGCAGAATAGGGCCTGAGGCAATCCTGCGCTTTTGTGGCCAGCTCCCAAAAAAGCGAGTTGAAAAATGGAGCTCAGGGGCACTGCAATTCACAAACCTGCAGAGTTATAAATGATAACTCTCGTCCACAAATATATTGAGGGAAGGCAACGAAGAGGATCTGAAAGCAAGGCAGAATTGCAGGAAACAGATTTCAGGAGGTCGATTCGAATCGCCTTTAAAGCACATGAAAAGCGGCAAAACGTCGACAATGATGCCCTTGGCCAAAAAGGGCGTATGCGTTTTTTCCTGAATATATTCAGGAAAAAACGCATACGCCCTTTTTGGCCAACCAAGCAACCTGGAAAGGCAAATCAGCGCTACAAAGAAGTCTCGATTCCCATCGGTCAAAAGGGCCATGCGGAAAAAAGTGTCAAAACCAGAAATGCAGAATAGGCCATGGAGAAATGGGAGCCTTGCTACGCTGATGGGCGGGATGTAAATTGCCAACAGCCACTCTGGAGAAGTGTACGGTGTGTCCTGAAACATCGAAAAAACACAGCTTAGAGCGCATAGGGCACTTCCACTCATGGGCGTATAAATTGGGAAAACTAAAAATCAGCAAGACACAGGCACCCGAAAGTTTAGGGCTGCTCTGTTGACAAGAACCTCCACTTCATGACACCTTAAATATCCCAGGAAAGAGAAAAATGGATAAAGAAGTGGTGGTCCTTATGTACAATGGAATATCCCTCAGCCATGAAATCAATGTCATAAGGCTAGTAGCAGCATGATGAGTGGCTTTAGCTACGACGATTCTAAGTGAAATAAGTCACACAGAAAAAGACACTTATCATAAGCTATCACTTATAGAGGGAATGTAAAAACCGCTACACTTGAACTGAATTACAAAACAGAACAGAGTCACAGGTTTACAAAACAGAACAGAGTCAAAAGTTTACAAAACACACTATGGCTGCTTAACGGGAAAGGTGGGGTGGGGTGATGCATAAAAGAAGGGTTTCAAATGAGCTCAGATACCGTTCCATAAACCCAATATGTAATAGAAAGACCTACTCCTTGCTCAGTGAACTGGACTCAACACCCCCTATTCACCGCACAAGAATATATCTGACTATTAAGAATCTTAAAACCTATGTATTGATATCTCTCTGGAAGTGAGTCAAGTGGCTGTAAAGCGGCAGAAACACAGCCGTGAAAAGCAGCTAAACCCCATTATAAAAATAAATTCCTTTTAAAAACCCGTGAAACAAAGACAGTGAAAGAGAGAGAAATTCTTACAAAATTCGTTCAGGGGCTGTGATGCAACCTGGATTGACCATATCTAGACCCACAGCTGGAGGAGACATAAGGGTGGACATTCTCGGGGCTAGGAGGTTTGGTGAGGTTGGGGGAGCAAACGCAGAGCCTTTAAAGTAATACTGCCTGTTACCCATCCCATGGGTCCCAAATCTCCAGGTTCAAGGGCATCTTCCTACCTCGAAAACATGCATGAGAAACCCAGAAGGTGGTACACCGTGTGATCGGGAAAGGTTTCTAAAACGCACCTCATTTCTCATCTCCTTGTGCTCGGGTTCACCATTCCAGCCGCTTTACTAGCAATCTCCCTCCTTGGAGAATCAGCACCTTTAACCTCCCGTTCCGTACAGCTTGCAATTTGTCCTGAGGATGAACGGGAAGAGGGGGAGCCAATGAGAGACTAGCTCTAGGTGTTGGGACAGGCACAGGTCACTCTATTTTCCCATCAGGAAGAAGAATTAACCACAGGCTCAGCCTGCCGCCCGGAAGCAGAATAGGGCCTGAGGCAATCCTGCGCTTTTGTGGCCAGCTCCCAAAAAAGCGAGTTGAAAAATGGAGCTCAGGGGCACTGCAATTCACAAACCTGCAGAGTTATAAATGATAACTCTCGTCCACAAATATATTGAGGGAAGGCAACGAAGAGGATCTGAAAGCAAGGCAGAATTGCAGGAAACAGATTTCAGGAGGTCGATTCGAATCGCATTTAAAGCACATGAAAAGCAGCAAAACGTCGACAATGATGCCCTTGGCCAAAAAGGGCGTATGCGTTTTTTCCTGAATATATTCAGGAAAAAACGCATACGCCCTTTTTGGCCAACCAAGCAACCTGGAAAGGCAAATCAGCGCTACAAAGAAGTCTCGCTTCCCATCGGTCAAAAGGGCCATGCGGAAAAAAGTGTCAGAACCAGAAATGCAGAACAGGCCATGGAGAAATGGTAGCCTTGCTATGCTGATGGGCGGGATGTAAATTGCCAACAGCCACTCTGGAGAAGTGTACGGTGTGTCCTGAAACATCAAAAAAACACAGCTTAGAGCGCATAGGGCACTTCCACTCATGGGCGTATAAATTGGGAAAACTAAAAATCAGCAAGACACAGGCACCCCAAAGTTTGGGGCTGCTCTGTTGACAAGAACCTCCACTTCGTGACACCTTAAATATCCCAGGAAAGAGAAAAATGGATAAAGAAGTGGTGGTCCTTATGTACAATGGAATATCACTCAGCCATGAAATCAATGTCATAAGGCTAGTAGCAGCATAATGAGTGGCTTTAGCTACGACGATTCTAAGTGAAATAAGTCACACAGAAAAAGACACTTATCATAAGCTATCACTTATAGAGGGAATGTAAAAACCGCTACACTTGAACTGAATTACAAAACAGAACAGAGTCACACGTTTAGAAAACACACTATGGCTGCGTAACGGGAAAGGTGGGGTGGGGTGATGCATAAAACAAGGGTTTCAAATGAGCTCAGATACCGTTCCATAAACCCAATATGTAATAGAAAGACCTACTCCTTGCTCAGTGAACTGGACTCAACACCCCCTATTCACCGCACAAGAATATATCTGACTAGTAAGAATCTTAAAACCTATGTATTGATATCTCTCTGGAAGTGAGTCAAGTGCGTGTAAAGCGGCAGAAACACAGCCGTGAAAAACAGCTAAACCCCATTATAAAAATAAATTCCTTTTAAAAACCCGTGAAACAAAGACAGTGAAAGAGAGAGAAATTCTTACAAAATTCGTTCAGGGGCTGTGATGCAACCTGGATTGAACATATCTAGACCCACAGCTGGATGAGACATAAGGGTGGACATTCTCGGGGCTGAGAGGTTTGGTGAGGTTGGGGGAGCAAACACAGAGCCTTTAAAGTAATACTGCCTGTTACCCATCCCATGGGTCCCAAATCTCCAGGTTCAAGGGCATCTTCCTACCTCGAAAACATGCATGAGAAACCCAGAAGGTGGTACACCGTGTGATCGGGAAAGGTTTGTAAAACGCACCTCATTTCTCATCTCCTTGTGCTCGGGTTCGCCATTCCAGCCGCTTTACTAGCAATCTCCCTCCTTGGAGAATCAGCACCTTTAACCTCCCGTTCCGTACAGCTTGCAATTTGTCCTGAGGATGAACGGGAAGAGGGGGAGCCAATGAGAGACTAGCTCTAGGTGTTGGGACAGGCACAGGTCACTCTATTTTCCCATCAGGAAGAAGAATTAACCACAGGCCGAGCCTGCCGCCTGGAAGCAGAATAGGGCCTGAGGCAATCCTGCGCTTTTGTGGCCAGCTCCCAAAAAAGCGAGTTGAAAAATGGAGCTCAGGGGCACTGCAATTCACAAACCTGCAGAGTTATAAATGATAACTCTCGTCCACAAATATATTGAGGGAAGGCAACGAAGAGGATCTGAAAGCAAGGCAGAATTGCAGGAAACAGATTTCAGGAGGTCGATTCGAATCGCCTTTAAAGCACATGAAAAGCGGCAAAACGTCGACAATGATGCCCTTGGCCAAAAAGGGCGTATGCGTTTTTTCCTGAATATATTCAGGAAAAAACGCATACGCCCTTTTTGGCCAACCAAGCAACCTGGAAAGGCAAATCAGCGCTACAAAGAAGTCTCGCTTCCCATCGGTCAAAAGGGCCATGCGGAAAAAAGTGTCAAAACCAGAAATGCAGAATAGGCCATGGAGAAATGGGAGCCTTGCTATGCTGATGGGCGGGATGTAAATTGCCAACAGCCACTCTGGAGAAGTGTACGGTGTGTCCTGAAACATCGAAAAAACACAGCTTAGAGCGCATAGGGCACTTCCACTCATGGGCATATAAATTGGGAAAACTAAAAATCAGCAAGACACAGGCACCCGAAAGTTTAGGGCTGCTCTGTTGACAAGAACCTCCACTTCATGACACCTTAAATATCCCAGGAAAGAGAAAAATGGATAAAGAAGTGGTGGTCCTTATGTACAATGGAATATCCCTCAGCCATGAAATCAATGTCATAAGGCTAGTAGCAGCATGATGAGTGGCTTTAGCTACGACGATTCTAAGTGAAATAAGTCACACAGAAAAAGACACTTATCATAAGCTATCACTTATAGAGGGAATGTAAAAACCGCTACACTTGAACTGAATTACAAAACAGAACAGAGTCACACGTTTACAAAACACACTATGGCTGCTTAACGGGAAAGGTGGGGTGGGGTGATGCATAAAAGAAGGGTTTCAAATGAGCTCAGATACCGTTCCATAAACCCAATATGTAATAGAAAGACCTACTCCTTGCTCAGTGAACTGGACTCAACACCCCCTATTCACCGCACAAGAATATATCTGACTATTAAGAATCTTAAAACCTATGTATTGATATCTCTCTGGAAGTGAGTCAAGTGGCTGTAAAGCGGCAGAAACACAGCCGTGAAAAGCAGCTAAACCCCATTATAAAAATAAATTACTTTTAAAAACCCGTGAAACAAAGACAGTGAAAGAGAGAGAAATTCTTACAAAATTCGTTCAGGGGCTGTGATGCAACCTGGATTGACCATATCTAGACCCACAGCTGGAGGAGACATAAGGGTGGACATTCTCGGGGCTGAGAGGTTTGGTGAGGTTGGGGGAGCAAACGCAGAGCCTTTAAAGTAATACTGCCTGTTACCCATCCCATGGGTCCCAAATCTCCAGGTTCAAGGGCATCTTCCTACCTCGAAAACATGCATGAGAAACCCAGAAGGTGGTACACCGTGTGATCGGGAAAGGTTTCTAAAACGCACCTCATTTCTCATCTCCTTGTGCTCGGGTTCACCATTCCAGCCGCTTTACTAGCAATCTCCCTCCTTGGAGAATCAGCACCTTTAACCTCCCGTTCCCTACAGCTTGCAATTTGTCCTGAGGATGAACGGGAAGAGGGGGAGCCAATGAGAGACTAGCTCTAGGTGTTGGGACAGGCACAGGTCACTATATTTTCCCATCAGGAAGAAGAATTAACCACAGGCTCAGCCTGCCGCCGGGAAGCAGAATAGCGCCTGAGGCAATCCTGCGCTTTTGTGGCCAGCTCCCAAAAAAGCGAGTTGAAAAATGGAGCTCAGGGGCACTGCAATTCACAAACCTGCAGAGTTATAAATGATAACTCTCGTCCACAAATATATTGAGGGAAGGCAACGAAGAGGATCTGAAAGCAAGGCAGAATTGCAGGAAACAGATTTCAGGAGGTCGATTCGAATCGCCTTTAAAGCACATGAAAAGCAGCAAAACGTCGACAATGATGCCCTTGGCCAAAAAGGGCGTATGCGTTTTTTCCTGAATATATTCAGGAAAAAACGCATACGCCCTTTTTGGCCAACCAAGCAACCTGGAAAGGCAAATCAGCGCTACAAAGAAGTCTCGCTTCCCATCGGTCAAAAGGGCCATGCGGAAAAAAGTGTCAAAACCAGAAATGCAGAATAGGCCATGGAGAAATGGGAGCCTTGCTATGCTGATGGGCGGGATGTAAATTGCCAACAGCCACTCTGGAGAAGTGTACGGTGTGTCCTGAAACATCGAAAAAACACAGCTTAGAGCGCATAGGGCACTTCCACTCATGGGCATATAAATTGGGAAAACTAAAAATCAGCAAGACACAGGCACCCGAAAGTTTAGGGCTGCTCTGTTGACAAGAACCTCCACTTCATGACACCTTAAATATCCCAGGAAAGAGAAAAATGGATAAAGAAGTGGTGGTCCTTATGTACAATGGAATATCCCTCAGCCATGAAATCAATGTCATAAGGCTAGTAGCAGCATGATGAGTGGCTTTAGCTACGACGATTCTAAGTGAAATAAGTCACACAGAAAAAGACACTTATCATAAGCTATCACTTATAGAGGGAATGTAAAAACCGCTACACTTGAACTGAATTACAAAACAGAACAGAGTCACACGTTTACAAAACACACTATGGCTGCTTAACGGGAAAGGTGGGGTGGGGTGATGCATAAAAGAAGGGTTTCAAATGAGCTCAGATACCGTTCCATAAACCCAATATGTAATAGAAAGACCTACTCCTTGCTCAGTGAACTGGACTCAACACCCCCTATTCACCGCACAAGAATATATCTGACTATTAAGAATCTTAAAACCTATGTATTGATATCTCTCTGGAAGTGAGTCAAGTGGCTGTAAAGCGGCAGAAACACAGCCGTGAAAAGCAGCTAAACCCCATTATAAAAATAAATTACTTTTAAAAACCCGTGAAACAAAGACAGTGAAAGAGAGAGAAATTCTTACAAAATTCGTTCAGGGGCTGTGATGCAACCTGGATTGACCATATCTAGACCCACAGCTGGAGGAGACATAAGGGTGGACATTCTCGGGGCTGAGAGGTTTGGTGAGGTTGGGGGAGCAAACGCAGAGCCTTTAAAGTAATACTGCCTGTTACCCATCCCATGGGTCCCAAATCTCCAGGTTCAAGGGCATCTTCCTACCTCGAAAACATGCATGAGAAACCCAGAAGGTGGTACACCGTGTGATCGGGAAAGGTTTCTAAAACGCACCTCATTTCTCATCTCCTTGTGCTCGGGTTCACCATTCCAGCCGCTTTACTAGCAATCTCCCTCCTTGGAGAATCAGCACCTTTAACCTCCCGTTCCCTACAGCTTGCAATTTGTCCTGAGGATGAACGGGAAGAGGGGGAGCCAATGAGAGACTAGCTCTAGGTGTTGGGACAGGCACAGGTCACTATATTTTCCCATCAGGAAGAAGAATTAACCACAGGCTCAGCCTGCCGCCGGGAAGCAGAATAGCGCCTGAGGCAATCCTGCGCTTTTGTGGCCAGCTCCCAAAAAAGCGAGTTGAAAAATGGAGCTCAGGGGCACTGCAATTCACAAACCTGCAGAGTTATAAATGATAACTCTCGTCCACAAATATATTGAGGGAAGGCAACGAAGAGGATCTGAAAGCAAGGCAGAATTGCAGGAAACAGATTTCAGGAGGTCGATTCGAATCGCCTTTAAAGCACATGAAAAGCAGCAAAACGTCGACAATGATGCCCTTGGCCAAAAAGGGCGTATGCGTTTTTTCCTGAATATATTCAGGAAAAAACGCATACGCCCTTTTTGGCCAACCAAGCAACCTGGAAAGGCAAATCAGCGCTACAAAGAAGTCTCGCTTCCCATCGGTCAAAAGGGCCATGCGGAAAAAAGTGTCAAAACCAGAAATGCAGAATAGGCCATGGAGAAATGGGAGCCTTGCTATGCTGATGGGCGGGATGTAAATTGCCAACAGCCACTCTGGAGAAGTGTACGGTGTGTCCTGAAACATCGAAAAAACACAGCTTAGAGCGCATAGGGCACTTCCACTCATGGGCATATAAATTGGGAAAACTAAAAATCAGCAAGACACAGGCACCCGAAAGTTTAGGGCTGCTCTGTTGACAAGAACCTCCACTTCATGACACCTTAAATATCCCAGGAAAGAGAAAAATGGATAAAGAAGTGGTGGTCCTTATGTACAATGGAATATCCCTCAGCCATGAAATCAATGTCATAAGGCTAGTAGCAGCATGATGAGTGGCTTTAGCTACGACGATTCTAAGTGAAATAAGTCACACAGAAAAAGACACTTATCATAAGCTATCACTTATAGAGGGAATGTAAAAACCGCTACACTTGAACTGAATTACAAAACAGAACAGAGTCACACGTTTACAAAACACACTATGGCTGCTTAACGGGAAAGGTGGGGTGGGGTGATGCATAAAAGAAGGGTTTCAAATGAGCTCAGATACCGTTCCATAAACCCAATATGTAATAGAAAGACCTACTCCTTGCTCAGTGAACTGGACTCAACACCCCCTATTCACCGCACAAGAATATATCTGACTATTAAGAATCTTAAAACCTATGTATTGATATCTCTCTGGAAGTGAGTCAAGTGGCTGTAAAGCGGCAGAAACACAGCCGTGAAAAGCAGCTAAACCCCATTATAAAAATAAATTACTTTTAAAAACCCGTGAAACAAAGACAGTGAAAGAGAGAGAAATTCTTACAAAATTCGTTCAGGGGCTGTGATGCAACCTGGATTGACCATATCTAGACCCACAGCTGGAGGAGACATAAGGGTGGACATTCTCGGGGCTGAGAGGTTTGGTGAGGTTGGGGGAGCAAACGCAGAGCCTTTAAAGTAATACTGCCTGTTACCCATCCCATGGGTCCCAAATCTCCAGGTTCAAGGGCATCTTCCTACCTCGAAAACATGCATGAGAAACCCAGAAGGTGGTACACCGTGTGATTGGGAAAGGTTTCTAAAACGCACCTCATTTCTCATCTCCTTGTGCTCGGGTTCACCATTCCAGCCGCTTTACTAGCAATCTCCCTCCTTGGAGAATCAGCACCTTTAACCTCCCGTTCCCTACAGCTTGCAATTTGTCCTGAGGATGAACGGGAAGAGGGGGAGCCAATGAGAGACTAGCTCTAGGTGTTGGGACAGGCACAGGTCACTCTATTTTCCCATCAGGAAGAAGAATTAACCACAGGCCGAGCCTGCCGCCTGGAAGCAGAATAGGGCCTGAGGCAATCCTGCGCTTTTGTGGCCAGCTCCCAAAAAAGCGAGTTGAAAAATGGAGCTCAGGGGCACTGCAATTCACAAACCTGCAGAGTTATAAATGATAACTCTCGTCCACAAATATATTGAGGGAAGGCAACGAAGAGGATCTGAAAGCAAGGCAGAATTGCAGGAAACAGATTTCAGGAGGTCGATTCGAATCGCCTTTAAAGCACATGAAAAGCAGCAAAACGTCGACAATGATGCCCTTGGCCAAAAAGGGCGTATGCGTTTTTTCCTGAATATATTCAGGAAAAAACGCATACGCCCTTTTTGGCCAACCAAGCAACCTGGAAAGGCAAATCAGCGCTACAAAGAAGTCTCGCTTCCCATCGGTCAAAAGGGCCATGCGGAAAAAAGTGTCAAAACCAGAAATGCAGAATAGGCCATGGAGAAATGGGAGCCTTGCTATGCTGATGGGCGGGATGTAAATTGCCAACAGCCACTCTGGAGAAGTGTACGGTGTGTCCTGAAACATCGAAAAAACACAGCTTAGAGCGCATAGGGCACTTCCACTCATGGGCATATAAATTGGGAAAACTAAAAATCAGCAAGACACAGGCACCCGAAAGTTTAGGGCTGCTCTGTTGACAAGAACCTCCACTTCATGACACCTTAAATATCCCAGGAAAGAGAAAAATGGATAAAGAAGTGGTGGTCCTTATGTACAATGGAATATCCCTCAGCCATGAAATCAATGTCATAAGGCTAGTAGCAGCATGATGAGTGGCTTTAGCTACGACGATTCTAAGTGAAATAAGTCACACAGAAAAAGACACTTATCATAAGCTATCACTTATAGAGGGAATGTAAAAACCGCTACACTTGAACTGAATTACAAAACAGAACAGAGTCACACGTTTACAAAACACACTATGGCTGCTTAACGGGAAAGGTGGGGTGGGGTGATGCATAAAAGAAGGGTTTCAAATGAGCTCAGATACCGTTCCATAAACCCAATATGTAATAGAAAGACCTACTCCTTGCTCAGTGAACTGGACTCAACACCCCCTATTCACCGCACAAGAATATATCTGACTATTAAGAATCTTAAAACCTATGTATTGATATCTCTCTGGAAGTGAGTCAAGTGGCTGTAAAGCGGCAGAAACACAGCCGTGAAAAGCAGAAAAACCCCATTATAAAAATAAATTACTTTTAAAAACCCGTGAAACAAAGACAGTGAAAGAGAGAGAAATTCTTACAAAATTCGTTCAGGGGCTGTGATGCAACCTGGATTGACCATATCTAGACCCACAGCTGGAGGAGACATAAGGGTGGACATTCTCGGGGCTGAGAGGTTTGGTGAGGTTGGGGGAGCAAACGCAGAGCCTTTAAAGTAATACTGCCTGTTACCCATCCCATGGGTCCCAAATCTCCAGGTTCAAGGGCATCTTCCTACCTCGAAAACATGCATGAGAAACCCAGAAGGTGGTACACCGTGTGATCGGGAAAGGTTTCTAAAACGCACCTCATTTCTCATCTCCTTGTGCTCGGGTTCACCATTCCAGCCGCTTTACTAGCAATCTCCCTCCTTGGAGAATCAGCACCTTTAACCTCCCGTTCCCTACAGCTTGCAATTTGTCCTGAGGATGAACGGGAAGAGGGGGAGCCAATGAGAGACTAGCTCTAGGTGTTGGGACAGGCACAGGTCACTATATTTTCCCATCAGGAAGAAGAATTAACCACAGGCTCAGCCTGCCGCCGGGAAGCAGAATAGCGCCTGAGGCAATCCTGCGCTTTTGTGGCCAGCTCCCAAAAAAGCGAGTTGAAAAATGGAGCTCAGGGGCACTGCAATTCACAAACCTGCAGAGTTATAAATGATAACTCTCGTCCACAAATATATTGAGGGAAGGCAACGAAGAGGATCTGAAAGCAAGGCAGAATTGCAGGAAACAGATTTCAGGAGGTCGATTCGAATCGCCTTTAAAGCACATGAAAAGCAGCAAAACGTCGACAATGATGCCCTTGGCCAAAAAGGGCGTATGCGTTTTTTCCTGAATATATTCAGGAAAAAACGCATACGCCCTTTTTGGCCAACCAAGCAACCTGGAAAGGCAAATCAGCGCTACAAAGAAGTCTCGCTTCCCATCGGTCAAAAGGGCCATGCGGAAAAAAGTGTCAAAACCAGAAATGCAGAATAGGCCATGGAGAAATGGGAGCCTTGCTATGCTGATGGGCGGGATGTAAATTGCCAACAGCCACTCTGGAGAAGTGTACGGTGTGTCCTGAAACATCGAAAAAACACAGCTTAGAGCGCATAGGGCACTTCCACTCATGGGCATATAAATTGGGAAAACTAAAAATCAGCAAGACACAGGCACCCGAAAGTTTAGGGCTGCTCTGTTGACAAGAACCTCCACTTCATGACACCTTAAATATCCCAGGAAAGAGAAAAATGGATAAAGAAGTGGTGGTCCTTATGTACAATGGAATATCCCTCAGCCATGAAATCAATGTCATAAGGCTAGTAGCAGCATGATGAGTGGCTTTAGCTACGACGATTCTAAGTGAAATAAGTCACACAGAAAAAGACACTTATCATAAGCTATCACTTATAGAGGGAATGTAAAAACCGCTACACTTGAACTGAATTACAAAACAGAACAGAGTCACACGTTTACAAAACACACTATGGCTGCTTAACGGGAAAGGTGGGGTGGGGTGATGCATAAAAGAAGGGTTTCAAATGAGCTCAGATACCGTTCCATAAACCCAATATGTAATAGAAAGACCTACTCCTTGCTCAGTGAACTGGACTCAACACCCCCTATTCACCGCACAAGAATATATCTGACTATTAAGAATCTTAAAACCTATGTATTGATATCTCTCTGGAAGTGAGTCAAGTGGCTGTAAAGCGGCAGAAACACAGCCGTGAAAAGCAGCTAAACCCCATTATAAAAATAAATTACTTTTAAAAACCCGTGAAACAAAGACAGTGAAAGAGAGAGAAATTCTTACAAAATTCGTTCAGGGGCTGTGATGCAACCTGGATTGACCATATCTAGACCCACAGCTGGAGGAGACATAAGGGTGGACATTCTCGGGGCTGAGAGGTTTGGTGAGGTTGGGGGAGCAAACACAGAGCCTTTAAAGTAATACTGCCTGTTACCCATCCCATGGGTCCCAAATCTCCAGGTTCAAGGGCATCTTCCTACCTCGAAAACATGCATGAGAAACCCAGAAGGTGGTACACCGTGTGATTGGGAAAGGTTTCTAAAACGCACCTCATTTCTCATCTCCTTGTGCTCGGGTTCACCATTCCAGCCGCTTTACTAGCAATCTCCCTCCTTGGAGAATCAGCACCTTTAACCTCCCGTTCCCTACAGCTTGCAATTTGTCCTGAGGATGAACGGGAAGAGGGGGAGCCAATGAGAGACTAGCTCTAGGTGTTGGGACAGGCACAGGTCACTATATTTTCCCATCAGGAAGAAGAATTAACCACAGGCTCAGCCTGCCGCCGGGAAGCAGAATAGCGCCTGAGGCAATCCTGCACTTTTGTGGCCAGCTCCCAAAAAAGCGAGTTGAAAAATGGAGCTCAGGGGCACTGCAATTCACAAACCTGCAGAGTTATAAATGATAACTCTCGTCCACAAATATATTGAGGGAAGGCAATGAAGAGGATCTGAAAGCAAGGCAGAATTGCAGGAAACAGATTTCAGGAGGTCGATTCGAATCGGCTTTAAAGCACATGAAAAGCAGCAAAACGTCGACAATGATGCCCTTGGCCAAAAAGGGCGTATGCGTTTTTTCCTGAATATATTCAGGAAAAAACGCATACGCCCTTTTTGGCCAACCAAGCAACCTGGAAAGGCAAATCAGCGCTACAAAGAAGTCTCGCTTCCCATCGGTCAAAAGGGCCATGCGGAAAAAAGTGTCAAAACCAGAAATGCAGAATAGGCCATGGAGAAATGGGAGCCTTGCTATGCTGATGGGCGGGATGTAAATTGCCAACAGCCACTCTGGAGAAGTGTACGGTGTGTCCTGAAACATCGAAAAAACACAGCTTAGAGCGCATAGGGCACTTCCACTCATGGGCATATAAATTGGGAAAACTAAAAATCAGCAAGACACAGGCACCCGAAAGTTTAGGGCTGCTCTGTTGACAAGAACCTCCACTTCATGACACCTTAAATATCCCAGGAAAGAGAAAAATGGATAAAGAAGTGGTGGTCCTTATGTACAATGGAATATCCCTCAGCCATGAAATCAATGTCATAAGGCTAGTAGCAGCATGATGAGTGGCTTTAGCTACGACGATTCTAAGTGAAATAAGTCACACAGAAAAAGACACTTATCATAAGCTATCACTTATAGAGGGAATGTAAAAACCGCTACACTTGAACTGAATTACAAAACAGAACAGAGTCACACGTTTACAAAACACACTATGGCTGCTTAACGGGAAAGGTGGGGTGGGGTGATGCATAAAAGAAGGGTTTCAAATGAGCTCAGATACCGTTCCATAAACCCAATATGTAATAGAAAGACCTATTCCTTGCTCAGTGAACTGGACTCAACACCCCCTATTCACCGCACAAGAATATATCTGACTATTAAGAATCTTAAAACCTATGTATTGATATCTCTCTGGAAGTGAGTCAAGTGGCTGTAAAGCGGCAGAAACACAGCCGTGAAAAGCAGCTAAACCCCATTATAAAAATAAATTCCTTTTAAAAACCCGTGAAACAAAGACAGTGAAAGAGAGAGAAATTCTTACAAAATTCGTTCAGGGGCTGTGATGCAACCTGGATTGACCATATCTAGACCCACAGCTGGATGAGACATAAGGGTGGACATTCTCGGGGCTGAGAGGTTTGGTGAGGTTGGGGGAGCAAACGCAGAGCCTTTAAAGTAATACTGCCTGTTACCCATCCCATGGGTCCCAAATCTCCAGGTTCAAGGGCATCTTCCTACCTCGAAAACATGCATGAGAAACCCAGAAGGTGGTACACCGTGTGATCGGGAAAGGTTTCTAAAACGCACCTCATTTCTCATCTCCTTGTGCTCGGGTTCACCATTCCAGCCGCTTTACTAGCAATCTCCCTCCTTGGAGAATCAGCACCTTTAACCTCCCGTTCCCTACAGCTTGCAATTTGTCCTGAGGATGAACGGGAAGAGGGGGAGCCAATGAGAGACTAGCTCTAGGTGTTGGGACAGGCACAGGTCACTATATTTTCCCATCACGAAGAAGAATTAACCACAGGCTCAGCCTGCCGCCGGGAAGCAGAATAGGGCCTGAGGCAATCCTGCGCTTTTGTGGCCAGCTCCCAAAAAAGCGAGTTGAAAAATGGAGCTCAGGGGCACTGCAATTCACAAACCTGCAGAGTTATAAATGATAACTCTCGTCCACAAATATATTGAGGGAAGGCAACGAAGAGGATCTGAAAGCAAGGCAGAATTGCAGGAAACAGATTTCAGGAGGTCGATTCGAATCGCCTTTAAAGCACATGAAAAGCAGCAAAACGTCGACAATGATGCCCTTGGCCAAAAAGGGCGTATGCGTTTTTTCCTGAATATATTCAGGAAAAAACGCATACGCCCTTTTTGGCCAACCAAGCAACCTGGAAAGGCAAATCAGCGCTACAAAGAAGTCTCGCTTCCCATCGGTCAAAAGGGCCATGCGGAAAAAAGTGTCAAAACCAGAAATGCAGAATAGGCCATGGAGAAATGGGAGCCTTGCTACGCTGATGGGCGGGATGTAAATTGCCAACAGCCACTCTGGAGAAGTGTACGGTGTGTCCTGAAACATCGAAAAAACACAGCTTAGAGCGCATAGGGCACTTCCACTCATGGGCATATAAATTGGGAAAACTAAAAATCAGCAAGACACAGGCACCCGAAAGTTTAGGGCTGCTCTGTTGACAAGAACCTCCACTTCATGACACCTTAAATATCCCAGGAAAGAGAAAAATGGATAAAGAAGTGGTGGTCCTTATGTACAATGGAATATCACTCAGCCATGAAATCAATGTCATAAGGCTAGTAGCAGCATGATGAGTGGCTTTAGCTACGACGATTCTAAGTGAAATAAGTCACACAGAAAAAGACACTTATCATAAGCTATCACTTATAGAGGGAATGTAAAAACCGCTACACTTGAACTGAATTACAAAACAGAACAGAGTCACAGGTTTACAAAACAGAACATAGTCACACGTTTAGAAAACACACTATGGCTGCTTAACGGGAAAGGTGGGGTGGGGTGATGCATAAAACAAGGGTTTCAAATGAGCTCAGATACCGTTCCATAAACCCAATATGTAATAGAAAGACCTACTCCTTGCTCAGTGAACTGGACTCAACACCCCCTATTCACCGCACAAGAATATATCTGACTAGTAAGAATCTTAAAACCTATGTATTGATATCTCTCTGGAAGTGAGTCAAGTGGGTGTAAAGCGGCAGAAACACAGCCGTGAAAAACAGCTAAACCCCATTATAAAAATAAATTCCTTTTAAAAACCCGTGAAACAAAGACAGTGAAAGAGAGAGAAATTCTTACAAAATTCGTTCAGGGGCTGTGATGCAACCTGGATTGACCATATCTAGACCCACAGCTGGAGGAGACATAAGGGTGGACATTCTCGGGGCTGAGAGGTTTGGTGAGGTTGGGGGAGCAAACGCAGAGCCTTTAAAGTAATACTGCCTGTTACCCATCCCATGGGTCCCAAATCTCCAGGTTCAAGGGCATCTTCCTACCTCGAAAACATGCATGAGAAACCCAGAAGGTGGTACACCGTGTGATCGGGAAAGGTTTCTAAAACGCACCTCATTTCTCATCTCCTTGTGCTCGGGTTCACCATTCCAGCCGCTTTACTAGCAATCTCCCTCCTTGGAGAATCAGCACCTTTAACCTCCCGTTCCGTACAGCTTGCAATTTGTCCTGAGGATGAACGGGAAGAGGGGGAGCCAATGAGAGACTAGCTCTAGGTGTTGGGACAGGCACAGGTCACTCTATTTTCCCATCAGGAAGAAGAATTAACCACAGGCTCAGCCTGCCGCCCGGAAGCAGAATAGGGCCTGAGGCAATCCTGCGCTTTTGTGGCCAGCTCCCAAAAAAGCGAGTTGAAAAATGGAGCTCAGGGGCACTGCAATTCACAAACCTGCAGAGTTATAAATGATAACTCTCGTCCACAAATATATTGAGGGAAGGCAACGAAGAGGATCTGAAAGCAAGGCAGAATTGCAGGAAACAGATTTCAGGAGGTCGATTCGAATCGCATTTAAAGCACATGAAAAGCAGCAAAACGTCGACAATGATGCCCTTGGCCAAAAAGGGCGTATGCGTTTTTTCCTGAATATATTCAGGAAAAAACGCATACGCCCTTTTTGGCCAACCAAGCAACCTGGAAAGGCAAATCAGCGCTACAAAGAAGTCTCGCTTCCCATCGGTCAAAAGGGCCATGCGGAAAAAAGTGTCAGAACCAGAAATGCAGAACAGGCCATGGAGAAATGGTAGCCTTGCTATGCTGATGGGCGGGATGTAAATTGCCAACAGCCACTCTGGAGAAGTGTACGGTGTGTCCTGAAACATCGAAAAAACACAGCTTAGAGCGCATAGGGCACTTCCACTCATGGGCGTATAAATTGGGAAAACTAAAAATCAGCAAGACACAGGCACCCCAAAGTTTGGGGCTGCTCTGTTGACAAGAACCTCCACTTCGTGACACCTTAAATATCCCAGGAAAGAGAAAAATGGATAAAGAAGTGGTGGTCCTTATGTACAATGGAATATCACTCAGCCATGAAATCAATGTCATAAGGCTAGTAGCAGCATAATGAGTGGCTTTAGCTACGACGATTCTAAGTGAAATAAGTCACACAGAAAAAGACACTTATCATAAGCTATCACTTATAGAGGGAATGTAAAAACCGCTACACTTGAACTGAATTACAAAACAGAACAGAGTCACAGGTTTAGAAAACACACTATGGCTGCGTAACGGGAAAGGTGGGGTGGGGTGATGCATAAAACAAGGGTTTCAAATGAGCTCAGATACCGTTCCATAAACCCAATATGTAATAGAAAGACCTACTCCTTGCTCAGTGAACTGGACTCAACACTCCCTATTCACCGCACAAGAATATATCTGACTAGTAAGAATCTTAAAACCTATGTATTGATATCTCTCTGGAAGTGAGTCAAGTGCGTGTAAAGCGGCAGAAACACAGCCGTGAAAAACAGCTAAACCCTATTATAAAAATAAATTCCTTTTAAAAACCCGTGAAACAAAGACAGTGAAAGAGAGAGAAATTCTTACAAAATTCGTTCAGGGGCTGTGATGCAACCTGGATTGAACATATCTAGACCCACAGCTGGATGAGACATAAGGGTGGACATTCTCGGGGCTGAGAGGTTTGGTGAGGTTGGGGGAGCAAACACAGAGCCTTTAAAGTAATACTGCCTGTTATCCATCCCATGGGTCCCAAATCTCCAGGTTCAAGGGCATCTTCCTACCTCGAAAACATGCATGAGAAACCCAGAAGGTGGTACACCGTGTGATCGGGAAAGGTTTGTAAAACGCACCTCATTTCTCATCTCCTTGTGCTCGGGTTCGCCATTCCAGCCGCTTTACTAGCAATCTCCCTCCTTGGAGAATCAGCACCTTTAACCTCCCGTTCCCTACAGCTTGCAATTTGTCCTGAGGATGAACGGGAAGAGGGGGAGCCAATGAGAGACTAGCTCTAGGTGTTGGGACAGGCACAGGTCACTCTATTTTCCCATCAGGAAGAAGAATTAACCACAGGCCGAGCCTGCCGCCTGGAAGCAGAATAGGGCCTGAGGCAATCCTGCGCTTTTGTGGCCAGCTCCCAAAAAAGCGAGTTGAAAAATGGAGCTCAGGGGCACTGCAATTCACAAACCTGCAGAGTTATAAATGATAACTCTCGTCCACAAATATATTGAGGGAAGGCAACGAAGAGGATCTGAAAGCAAGGCAGAATTGCAGGAAACAGATTTCAGGAGGTCGATTCGAATCGCCTTTAAAGCACATGAAAAGCAGCAAAACGTCGACAATGATGCCCTTGGCCAAAAAGGGCGTATGCGTTTTTTCCTGAATATATTCAGGAAAAAACGCATACGCCCTTTTTGGCCAACCAAGCAACCTGGAAAGGCAAATCAGCGCTACAAAGAAGTCTCGCTTCCCATCGGTCAAAAGGGCCATGCGGAAAAAAGTGTCAAAACCAGAAATGCAGAATAGGCCATGGAGAAATGGGAGCCTTGCTACGCTGATGGGCGGGATGTAAATTGCCAACAGCCACTCTGGAGAAGTGTACGGTGTGTCCTGAAACATCGAAAAAACACAGCTTAGAGCGCATAGGGCACTTCCACTCATGGGCATATAAATTGGGAAAACTAAAAATCAGCAAGACACAGGCACCCGAAAGTTTAGGGCTGCTCTGTTGACAAGAACCTCCACTTCATGACACCTTAAATATCCCAGGAAAGAGAAAAATGGATAAAGAAGTGGTGGTCCTTATGTACAATGGAATATCACTCAGCCATGAAATCAATGTCATAAGGCTAGTAGCAGCATGATGAGTGGCTTTAGCTACGACGATTCTAAGTGAAATAAGTCACACAGAAAAAGACACTTATCATAAGCTATCACTTATAGAGGGAATGTAAAAACCGCTACACTTGAACTGAATTACAAAACAGAACAGAGTCACAGGTTTACAAAACAGAACATAGTCACACGTTTAGAAAACACACTATGGCTGCTTAACGGGAAAGGTGGGGTGGGGTGATGCATAAAACAAGGGTTTCAAATGAGCTCAGATACCGTTCCATAAACCCAATATGTAATAGAAAGACCTACTCCTTGCTCAGTGAACTGGACTCAACACCCCCTATTCACCGCACAAGAATATATCTGACTAGTAAGAATCTTAAAACCTATGTATTGATATCTCTCTGGAAGTGAGTCAAGTGGGTGTAAAGCGGCAGAAACACAGCCGTGAAAAACAGCTAAACCCCATTATAAAAATAAATTCCTTTTAAAAACCCGTGAAACAAAGACAGTGAAAGAGAGAGAAATTCTTACAAAATTCGTTCAGGGGCTGTGATGCAACCTGGATTGACCATATCTAGACCCACAGCTGGAGGAGACATAAGGGTGGACATTCTCGGGGCTGAGAGGTTTGGTGAGGTTGGGGGAGCAAACGCAGAGCCTTTAAAGTAATACTGCCTGTTACCCATCCCATGGGTCCCAAATCTCCAGGTTCAAGGGCATCTTCCTACCTCGAAAACATGCATGAGAAACCCAGAAGGTGGTACACCGTGTGATCGGGAAAGGTTTCTAAAACGCACCTCATTTCTCATCTCCTTGTGCTCGGGTTCACCATTCCAGCCGCTTTACTAGCAATCTCCCTCCTTGGAGAATCAGCACCTTTAACCTCCCGTTCCGTACAGCTTGCAATTTGTCCTGAGGATGAACGGGAAGAGGGGGAGCCAATGAGAGACTAGCTCTAGGTGTTGGGACAGGCACAGGTCACTCTATTTTCCCATCAGGAAGAAGAATTAACCACAGGCTCAGCCTGCCGCCCGGAAGCAGAATAGGGCCTGAGGCAATCCTGCGCTTTTGTGGCCAGCTCCCAAAAAAGCGAGTTGAAAAATGGAGCTCAGGGGCACTGCAATTCACAAACCTGCAGAGTTATAAATGATAACTCTCGTCCACAAATATATTGAGGGAAGGCAACGAAGAGGATCTGAAAGCAAGGCAGAATTGCAGGAAACAGATTTCAGGAGGTCGATTCGAATCGCATTTAAAGCACATGAAAAGCAGCAAAACGTCGACAATGATGCCCTTGGCCAAAAAGGGCGTATGCGTTTTTTCCTGAATATATTCAGGAAAAAACGCATACGCCCTTTTTGGCCAACCAAGCAACCTGGAAAGGCAAATCAGCGCTACAAAGAAGTCTCGCTTCCCATCGGTCAAAAGGGCCATGCGGAAAAAAGTGTCAGAACCAGAAATGCAGAACAGGCCATGGAGAAATGGTAGCCTTGCTATGCTGATGGGCGGGATGTAAATTGCCAACAGCCACTCTGGAGAAGTGTACGGTGTGTCCTGAAACATCGAAAAAACACAGCTTAGAGCGCATAGGGCACTTCCACTCATGGGCGTATAAATTGGGAAAACTAAAAATCAGCAAGACACAGGCACCCCAAAGTTTGGGGCTGCTCTGTTGACAAGAACCTCCACTTCGTGACACCTTAAATATCCCAGGAAAGAGAAAAATGGATAAAGAAGTGGTGGTCCTTATGTACAATGGAATATCACTCAGCCATGAAATCAATGTCATAAGGCTAGTAGCAGCATAATGAGTGGCTTTAGCTACGACGATTCTAAGTGAAATAAGTCACACAGAAAAAGACACTTATCATAAGCTATCACTTATAGAGGGAATGTAAAAACCGCTACACTTGAACTGAATTACAAAACAGAACAGAGTCACAGGTTTAGAAAACACACTATGGCTGCGTAACGGGAAAGGTGGGGTGGGGTGATGCATAAAACAAGGGTTTCAAATGAGCTCAGATACCGTTCCATAAACCCAATATGTAATAGAAAGACCTACTCCTTGCTCAGTGAACTGGACTCAACACTCCCTATTCACCGCACAAGAATATATCTGACTAGTAAGAATCTTAAAACCTATGTATTGATATCTCTCTGGAAGTGAGTCAAGTGCGTGTAAAGCGGCAGAAACACAGCCGTGAAAAACAGCTAAACCCTATTATAAAAATAAATTCCTTTTAAAAACCCGTGAAACAAAGACAGTGAAAGAGAGAGAAATTCTTACAAAATTCGTTCAGGGGCTGTGATGCAACCTGGATTGAACATATCTAGACCCACAGCTGGATGAGACATAAGGGTGGACATTCTCGGGGCTGAGAGGTTTGGTGAGGTTGGGGGAGCAAACACAGAGCCTTTAAAGTAATACTGCCTGTTATCCATCCCATGGGTCCCAAATCTCCAGGTTCAAGGGCATCTTCCTACCTCGAAAACATGCATGAGAAACCCAGAAGGTGGTACACCGTGTGATCGGGAAAGGTTTGTAAAACGCACCTCATTTCTCATCTCCTTGTGCTCGGGTTCGCCATTCCAGCCGCTTTACTAGCAATCTCCCTCCTTGGAGAATCAGCACCTTTAACCTCCCGTTCCCTACAGCTTGCAATTTGTCCTGAGGATGAACGGGAAGAGGGGGAGCCAATGAGAGACTAGCTCTAGGTGTTGGGACAGGCACAGGTCACTCTATTTTCCCATCAGGAAGAAGAATTAACCACAGGCCGAGCCTGCCGCCTGGAAGCAGAATAGGGCCTGAGGCAATCCTGCGCTTTTGTGGCCAGCTCCCAAAAAAGCGAGTTGAAAAATGGAGCTCAGGGGCACTGCAATTCACAAACCTGCAGAGTTATAAATGATAACTCTCGTCCACAAATATATTGAGGGAAGGCAACGAAGAGGATCTGAAAGCAAGGCAGAATTGCAGGAAACAGATTTCAGGAGGTCGATTCGAATCGCCTTTAAAGCACATGAAAAGCGGCAAAACGTCGACAATGATGCCCTTGGCCAAAAAGGGCGTATGCGTTTTTTCCTGAATATATTCAGGAAAAAACGCATACGCCCTTTTTGGCCAACCAAGCAACCTGGAAAGGCAAATCAGCGCTACAAAGAAGTCTCGCTTCCCATCGGTCAAAAGGGCCATGCGGAAAAAAGTGTCAAAACCAGAAATGCAGAATAGGCCATGGAGAAATGGGAGCCTTGCTATGCTGATGGGCGGGATGTAAATTGCCAACAGCCACTCTGGAGAAGTGTACGGTGTGTCCTGAAACATCGAAAAAACACAGCTTAGAGCGCATAGGGCACTTCCACTCATGGGCATATAAATTGGGAAAACTAAAAATCAGCAAGACACAGGCACCCGAAAGTTTAGGGCTGCTCTGTTGACAAGAACCTCCACTTCATGACACCTTAAATATCCCAGGAAAGAGAAAAATGGATAAAGAAGTGGTGGTCCTTATGTACAATGGAATATCCCTCAGCCATGAAATCAATGTCATAAGGCTAGTAGCAGCATGATGAGTGGCTTTAGCTACGACGATTCTAAGTGAAATAAGTCACACAGAAAAAGACACTTATCATAAGCTATCACTTATAGAGGGAATGTAAAAACCGCTACACTTGAACTGAATTACAAAACAGAACAGAGTCACACGTTTAGAAAACACAGTATGGCTGCTTAACGGGAAAGGTGGGGTGGGGTGATGCATAAAACAAGGGTTTCAAATGAGCTCAGATACCGTTCCATAAACCCAATATGTAATAGAAAGACCTACTCCTTGCTCAGTGAACTGGACTCAACACCCCCTATTCACCGCACAAGAATATATCTGACTAGTAAGAATCTTAAAACCTATGTATTGATATCTCTCTGGAAGTGAGTCAAGTGGCTGTAAAGCGGCAGAAACACAGCCGTGAAAAGCAGCTAAACCCCATTATAAAAATAAATTACTTTTAAAAACCCGTGAAACAAAGACAGTGAAAGAGAGAGAAATTCTTACAAAATTCGTTCAGGGGCTGTGATGCAACCTGGATTGACCATATCTAGCCCCACAGCTGGAGGAGACATAAGGGTGGACATTCTCGGGGCTGAGAGGTTTGGTGAGGTTGGGGGAGCAAACGCAGAGCCTTTAAAGTAATACTGCCTGTTACCCATCCCATGGGTCCCAAATCTCCAGGTTCAAGGGCATCTTCCTACCTCGAAAACATGCATGAGAAACCCAGAAGGTGGTACACCGTGTGATCGGGAAAGGTTTCTAAAACGCACCTCATTTCTCATCTCCTTGTGCTCGGGTTCACCATTCCAGCCGCTTTACTAGCAATCTCCCTCCTTGGAGAATCAGCACCTTTAACCTCCCGTTCCCTACAGCTTGCAATTTGTCCTGAGGATGAACGGGAAGAGGGGGAGCCAATGAGAGACTAGCTCTAGGTGTTGGGACAGGCACAGGTCACTATATTTTCCCATCAGGAAGAAGAATTAACCACAGGCTCAGCCTGCCGCCGGGAAGCAGAATAGCGCCTGAGGCAATCCTGCGCTTTTGTGGCCAGCTCCCAAAAAAGCGAGTTGAAAAATGGAGCTCAGGGGCACTGCAATTCACAAACCTGCAGAGTTATAAATGATAACTCTCGTCCACAAATATATTGAGGGAAGGCAACGAAGAGGATCTGAAAGCAAGGCAGAATTGCAGGAAACAGATTTCAGGAGGTCGATTCGAATCGCCTTTAAAGCACATGAAAAGCAGCAAAACGTCGACAATGATGCCCTTGGCCAAAAAGGGCGTATGCGTTTTTTCCTGAATATATTCAGGAAAAAACGCATATGCCCTTTTTGGCCAACCAAGCAACCTGGAAAGGCAAATCAGCGCTACAAAGAAGTCTCGCTTCCCATCGGTCAAAAGGGCCATGCGGAAAAAAGTGTCAAAACCAGAAATGCAGAATAGGCCTTGGAGAAATGGGAGCCTTGCTATGCTGATGGGCGGGATGTAAATTGCCAACAGCCACTCTGGAGAAGTGTACGGTGTGTCCTGAAACATCGAAAAAACACAGCTTAGAGCGCATAGGGCACTTCCACTCATGGGCATATAAATTGGGAAAACTAAAAATCAGCAAGACACAGGCACCCGAAAGTTTAGGGCTGCTCTGTTGACAAGAACCTCCACTTCATGACACCTTAAATATCCCAGGAAAGAGAAAAATGGATAAAGAAGTGGTGGTCCTTATGTACAATGGAATATCCCTCAGCCATGAAATCAATGTCATAAGGCTAGTAGCAGCATGATGAGTGGCTTTAGCTACGACGATTCTAAGTGAAATAAGTCACACAGAAAAAGACACTTATCATAAGCTATCACTTATAGAGGGAATGTAAAAACCGCTACACTTGAACTGAATTACAAAACAGAACAGAGTCACACGTTTACAAAACACACTATGGCTGCTTAACGGGAAAGGTGGGGTGGGGTGATGCATAAAACAAGGGTTTCAAATGAGCTCAGATACCGTTCCATAAACCCAATATGTAATAGAAAGACCTACTCCTTGCTCAGTGAACTGGACTCAACACCCCCTATTCACCGCACAAGAATATATCTGACTATTAAGAATCTTAAAACCTATGTATTGATATCTCTCTGGAAGTGAGTCAAGTGGCTGTAAAGCGGCAGAAACACAGCCGTGAAAAGCAGCTAAACCCCATTATAAAAATAAATTACTTTTAAAAACCCGTGAAACAAAGACAGTGAAAGAGAGAGAAATTCTTACAAAATTCGTTCAGGGGCTGTGATGCAACCTGGATTGACCATATCTAGACCCACAGCTGGAGGAGACATAAGGGTGGACATTCTCGGGGCTGAGAGGTTTGGTGAGGTTGGGGGAGCAAACGCAGAGCCTTTAAAGTAATACTGCCTGTTACCCATCCCATGGGTCCCAAATCTCCAGGTTCAAGGGCATCTTCCTACCTCGAAAACATGCATGAGAAACCCAGAAGGTGGTACACCGTGTGATCGGGAAAGGTTTCTAAAACGCACCTCATTTCTCATCTCCTTGTGCTCGGGTTCACCATTCCAGCCGCTTTACTAGCAATCTCCCTCCTTGGAGAATCAGCACCTTTAACCTCCCGTTCCCTACAGCTTGCAATTTGTCCTGAGGATGAACGGGAAGAGGGGGAGCCAATGAGAGACTAGCTCTAGGTGTTGGGACAGGCACAGGTCACTATATTTTCCCATCAGGAAGAAGAATTAACCACAGGCTCAGCCTGCCGCCGGGAAGCAGAATAGCGCCTGAGGCAATCCTGCACTTTTGTGGCCAGCTCCCAAAAAAGCGAGTTGAAAAATGGAGCTCAGGGGCACTGCAATTCACAAACCTGCAGAGTTATAAATGATAACTCTCGTCCACAAATATATTGAGGGAAGGCAACGAAGAGGATCTGAAAGCAAGGCAGAATTGCAGGAAACAGATTTCAGGAGGTCGATTCGAATCGCCTTTAAAGCACATGAAAAGCAGCAAAACGTCGACAATGATGCCCTTGGCCAAAAAGGGCGTATGCGTTTTTTCCTGAATATATTCAGGAAAAAACGCATACGCCCTTTTTGGCCAACCAAGCAACCTGGAAAGGCAAATCAGCGCTACAAAGAAGTCTCGCTTCCCATCGGTCAAAAGGGCCATGCGGAAAATAGTGTCAAAACCAGAAATGCAGAATAGGCCATGGAGAAATGGGAGCCTTGCTATGCTGATGGGCGGGATGTAAATTGCCAACAGCCACTCTGGAGAAGTGTACGGTGTGTCCTGAAACATCGAAAAAACACAGCTTAGAGCGCATAGGGCACTTCCACTCATGGGCATATAAATTGGGAAAACTAAAAATCAGCAAGACACAGGCACCGGAAAGTTTAGGGCTGCTCTGTTGACAAGAACCTCCACTTCATGACACCTTAAATATCCCAGGAAAGAGAAAAATGGATAAAGAAGTGGTGGTCCTTATGTACAATGGAATATCCCTCAGCCATGAAATCAATGTCATAAGGCTAGTAGCAGCATGATGAGTGGCTTTAGCTACGACGATTCTAAGTGAAATAAGTCACACAGAAAAAGACACTTATCATAAGCTATCACTTATAGAGGGAATGTAAAAACCGCTACACTTGAACTGAATTACAAAACAGAACAGAGTCACACGTTTACAAAACACACTATGGCTGCTTAACGGGAAAGGTGGGGTGGGGTGATGCATAAAAGAAGGGTTTCAAATGAGCTCAGATACCGTTCCATAAACCCAATATGTAATAGAAAGACCTACTCCTTGCTCAGTGAACTGGACTCAACACCCCCTATTCACCGCACAAGAATATATCTGACTATTAAGAATCTTAAAACCTATGTATTGATATCTCTCTGGAAGTGAGTCAAGTGGCTGTAAAGCGGCAGAAACACAGCCGTGAAAAGCAGCTAAACCCCATTATAAAAATAAATTCCTTTTAAAAACCCGTGAAACAAAGACAGTGAAAGAGAGAGAAATTCTTACAAAATTCGTTCAGGGGCTGTGATGCAACCTGGATTGACCATATCTAGCCCCACAGCTGGAGGAGACATAAGGGTGGACATTCTCGGGGCTGAGAGGTTTGGTGAGGTTGGGGGAGCAAACGCAGAGCCTTTAAAGTAATACTGCCTGTTACCCATCCCATGGGTCCCAAATCTCCAGGTTCAAGGGCATCTTCCTACCTCGAAAACATGCATGAGAAACCCAGAAGGTGGTACACCGTGTGATCGGGAAAGGTTTCTAAAACGCACCTCATTTCTCATCTCCTTGTGCTCGGGTTCACCATTCCAGCCGCTTTACTAGCAATCTCCCTCCTTGGAGAATCAGCACCTTTAACCTCCCGTTCCCTACAGCTTGCAATTTGTCCTGAGGATGAACGGGAAGAGGGGGAGCCAATGAGAGACTAGCTCTAGGTGTTGGGACAGGCACAGGTCACTCTATTTTCCCATCAGGAAGAAGAATTAACCACAGGCTCAGCCTGCCGCCCGGAAGCAGAATAGCGCCTGAGGCAATCCTGCGCTTTTGTGGCCAGCTCCCAAAAAAGCGAGTTGAAAAATGGAGCTCAGGGGCACTGCAATTCACAAACCTGCAGAGTTATAAATGATAACTCTCGTCCACAAATATATTGAGGGAAGGCAACGAAGAGGATCTGAAAGCAAGGCAGAATTGCAGGAAACAGATTTCAGGAGGTCGATTCGAATCGCCTTTAAAGCACATGAAAAGCAGCAAAACGTCGACAATGATGCCCTTGGCCAAAAAGGGCGTATGCGTTTTTTCCTGAATATATTCAGGAAAAAACGCATACGCCCTTTTTGGCCAACCAAGCAACCTGGAAAGGCAAATCAGCGCTACAAAGAAGTCTCGCTTCCCATCGGTCAAAAGGGCCATGCGGAAAAAAGTGTCAAAACCAGAAATGCAGAATAGGCCATGGAGAAATGGGAGCCTTGCTATGCTGATGGGCGGGATGTAAATTGCCAACAGCCACTCTGGAGAAGTGTACGGTGTGTCCTGAAACATCGAAAAAACACAGCTTAGAGCGCATAGGGCACTTCCACTCATGGGCATATAAATTGGGAAAACTAAAAATCAGCAAGACACAGGCACCCGAAAGTTTAGGGCTGCTCTGTTGACAAGAACCTCCACTTCATGACACCTTAAATATCCCAGGAAAGAGAAAAATGGATAAAGAAGTGGTGGTCCTTATGTACAATGGAATATCCCTCAGCCATGAAATCAATGTCATAAGGCTAGTAGCAGCATGATGAGTGGCTTTAGCTACGACGATTCTAAGTGAAATAAGTCACACAGAAAAAGACACTTATCATAAGCTATCACTTATAGAGGGAATGTAAAAACCGCTACACTTGAACTGAATTACAAAACAGAACAGAGTCACACGTTTACAAAACACACTATGGCTGCTTAACGGGAAAGGTGGGGTGGGGTGATGCATAAAAGAAGGGTTTCAAATGAGCTCAAATACCGTTCCATAAACCCAATATGTAATAGAAAGACCTACTCCTTGCTCAGTGAACTGGACTCAACACCCCCTATTCACCGCACAAGAATATATCTGACTATTAAGAATCTTAAAACCTATGTATTGATATCTCTCTGGAAGTGAGTCAAGTGGCTGTAAAGCGGCAGAAACACAGCCGTGAAAAGCAGCTAAACCCCATTATAAAAATAAATTACTTTTAAAAACCCGTGAAACAAAGACAGTGAAAGAGAGAGAAATTCTTACAAAATTCGTTCAGGGGCTGTGATGCAACCTGGATTGACCATATCTAGACCCACAGCTGGAGGAGACATAAGGGTGGACATTCTCGGGGCTGAGAGGTTTGGTGAGGTTGGGGGAGCAAACGCAGAGCCTTTAAAGTAATACTGCCTGTTACCCATCCCATGGGTCCCAAATCTCCAGGTTCAAGGGCATCTTCCTACCTCGAAAACATGCATGAGAAACCCAGAAGGTGGTACACCGTGTGATCGGGAAAGGTTTCTAAAACGCACCTCATTTCTCATCTCCTTGTGCTCGGGTTCACCATTCCAGCCGCTTTACTAGCAATCTCCCTCCTTGGAGAATCAGCACCTTTAACCTCCCGTTCCCTACAGCTTGCAATTTGTCCTGAGGATGAACGGGAAGAGGGGGAGCCAATGAGAGACTAGCTCTAGGTGTTGGGACAGGCACAGGTCACTCTATTTTCCCATCAGGAAGAAGAATTAACCACAGGCTCAGCCTGCCGCCCGGAAGCAGAATAGCGCCTGAGGCAATCCTGCGCTTTTGTGGCCAGCTCCCAAAAAAGCGAGTTGAAAAATGGAGCTCAGGGGCACTGCAATTCACAAACCTGCAGAGTTATAAATGATAACTCTCGTCCACAAATATATTGAGGGAAGGCAACGAAGAGGATCTGAAAGCAAGGCAGAATTGCAGGAAACAGATTTCAGGAGGTCGATTCGAATCGCCTTTAAAGCACATGAAAAGCAGCAAAACGTCGACAATGATGCCCTTGGCCAAAAAGGGCGTATGCGTTTTTTCCTGAATATATTCAGGAAAAAACGCATACGCCCTTTTTGGCCAACCAAGCAACCTGGAAAGGCAAATCAGCGCTACAAAGAAGTCTCGCTTCCCATCGGTCAAAAGGGCCATGCGGAAAAAAGTGTCAAAACCAGAAATGCAGAATAGGCCATGGAGAAATGGGAGCCTTGCTATGCTGATGGGCGGGATGTAAATTGCCAACAGCCACTCTGGAGAAGTGTACGGTGTGTCCTGAAACATCGAAAAAACACAGCTTAGAGCGCATAGGGCACTTCCACTCATGGGCATATAAATTGGGAAAACTAAAAATCAGCAAGACACAGGCACCCGAAAGTTTAGGGCTGCTCTGTTGACAAGAACCTCCACTTCATGACACCTTAAATATCCCAGGAAAGAGAAAAATGGATAAAGAAGTGGTGGTCCTTATGTACAATGGAATATCCCTCAGCCATGAAATCAATGTCATAAGGCTAGTAGCAGCATGATGAGTGGCTTTAGCTACGACGATTCTAAGTGAAATAAGTCACACAGAAAAAGACACTTATCATAAGCTATCACTTATAGAGGGAATGTAAAAACCGCTACACTTGAACTGAATTACAAAACAGAACAGAGTCACACGTTTACAAAACACACTATGGCTGCTTAACGGGAAAGGTGGGGTGGGGTGATGCATAAAAGAAGGGTTTCAAATGAGCTCAGATACCGTTCCATAAACCCAATATGTAATAGAAAGACCTACTCCTTGCTCAGTGAACTGGACTCAACACCCCCTATTCACCGCACAAGAATATATCTGACTATTAAGAATCTTAAAACCTATGTATTGATATCTCTCTGGAAGTGAGTCAAGTGGCTGTAAAGCGGCAGAAACACAGCCGTGAAAAGCAGCTAAACCCCATTATAAAAATAAATTACTTTTAAAAACCCGTGAAACAAAGACAGTGAAAGAGAGAGAAATTCTTACAAAATTCGTTCAGGGGCTGTGATGCAACCTGGATTGACCATATCTAGACCCACAGCTGGAGGAGACATAAGGGTGGACATTCTCGGGGCTGAGAGGTTTGGTGAGGTTGGGGGAGCAAACGCAGAGCCTTTAAAGTAATACTGCCTGTTACCCATCCCATGGGTCCCAAATCTCCAGGTTCAAGGGCATCTTCCTACCTCGAAAACATGCATGAGAAACCCAGAAGGTGGTACACCGTGTGATCGGGAAAGGTTTCTAAAACGCACCTCATTTCTCATCTCCTTGTGCTCGGGTTCACCATTCCAGCCGCTTTACTAGCAATCTCCCTCCTTGGAGAATCAGCACCTTTAACCTCCCGTTCCCTACAGCTTGCAATTTGTCCTGAGGATGAACGGGAAGAGGGGGAGCCAATGAGAGACTAGCTCTAGGTGTTGGGACAGGCACAGGTCACTCTATTTTCCCATCAGGAAGAAGAATTAACCACAGGCTCAGCCTGCCGCCCGGAAGCAGAATAGCGCCTGAGGCAATCCTGCGCTTTTGTGGCCAGCTCCCAAAAAAGCGAGTTGAAAAATGGAGCTCAGGGGCACTGCAATTCACAAACCTGCAGAGTTATAAATGATAACTCTCGTCCACAAATATATTGAGGGAAGGCAACGAAGAGGATCTGAAAGCAAGGCAGAATTGCAGGAAACAGATTTCAGGAGGTCGATTCGAATCGCCTTTAAAGCACATGAAAAGCAGCAAAACGTCGACAATGATGCCCTTGGCCAAAAAGGGCGTATGCGTTTTTTCCTGAATATATTCAGGAAAAAACGCATACGCCCTTTTTGGCCAACCAAGCAACCTGGAAAGGCAAATCAGCGCTACAAAGAAGTCTCGCTTCCCATCGGTCAAAAGGGCCATGCGGAAAAAAGTGTCAAAACCAGAAATGCAGAATAGGCCATGGAGAAATGGGAGCCTTGCTATGCTGATGGGCGGGATGTAAATTGCCAACAGCCACTCTGGAGAAGTGTACGGTGTGTCCTGAAACATCGAAAAAACACAGCTTAGAGCGCATAGGGCACTTCCACTCATGGGCATATAAATTGGGAAAACTAAAAATCAGCAAGACACAGGCACCCGAAAGTTTAGGGCTGCTCTGTTGACAAGAACCTCCACTTCATGACACCTTAAATATCCCAGGAAAGAGAAAAATGGATAAAGAAGTGGTGGTCCTTATGTACAATGGAATATCCCTCAGCCATGAAATCAATGTCATAAGGCTAGTAGCAGCATGATGAGTGGCTTTAGCTACGACGATTCTAAGTGAAATAAGTCACACAGAAAAAGACACTTATCATAAGCTATCACTTATAGAGGGAATGTAAAAACCGCTACACTTGAACTGAATTACAAAACAGAACAGAGTCACACGTTTACAAAACACACTATGGCTGCTTAACGGGAAAGGTGGGGTGGGGTGATGCATAAAAGAAGGGTTTCAAATGAGCTCAGATACCGTTCCATAAACCCAATATGTAATAGAAAGACCTACTCCTTGCTCAGTGAACTGGACTCAACACCCCCTATTCACCGCACAAGAATATATCTGACTATTAAGAATCTTAAAACCTATGTATTGATATCTCTCTGGAAGTGAGTCAAGTGGCTGTAAAGCGGCAGAAACACAGCCGTGAAAAGCAGCTAAACCCCATTATAAAAATAAATTACTTTTAAAAACCCGTGAAACAAAGACAGTGAAAGAGAGAGAAATTCTTACAAAATTCGTTCAGGGGCTGTGATGCAACCTGGATTGACCATATCTAGACCCACAGCTGGAGGAGACATAAGGGTGGACATTCTCGGGGCTGAGAGGTTTGGTGAGGTTGGGGGAGCAAACGCAGAGCCTTTAAAGTAATACTGCCTGTTACCCATCCCATGGGTCCCAAATCTCCAGGTTCAAGGGCATCTTCCTACCTCGAAAACATGCATGAGAAACCCAGAAGGTGGTACACCGTGTGATCGGGAAAGGTTTCTAAAACGCACCTCATTTCTCATCTCCTTGTGCTCGGGTTCACCATTCCAGCCGCTTTACTAGCAATCTCCCTCCTTGGAGAATCAGCACCTTTAACCTCCCGTTCCCTACAGCTTGCAATTTGTCCTGAGGATGAACGGGAAGAGGGGGAGCCAATGAGAGACTAGCTCTAGGTGTTGGGACAGGCACAGGTCACTCTATTTTCCCATCAGGAAGAAGAATTAACCACAGGCTCAGCCTGCCGCCGGGAAGCAGAATAGCGCCTGAGGCAATCCTGCGCTTTTGTGGCCAGCTCCCAAAAAAGCGAGTTGAAAAATGGAGCTCAGGGGCACTGCAATTCACAAACCTGCAGAGTTATAAATGATAACTCTCGTCCACAAATATATTGAGGGAAGGCAACGAAGAGGATCTGAAAGCAAGGCAGAATTGCAGGAAACAGATTTCAGGAGGTCGATTCGAATCGCCTTTAAAGCACATGAAAAGCAGCAAAACGTCGACAATGATGCCCTTGGCCAAAAAGGGCGTATGCGTTTTTTCCTGAATATATTCAGGAAAAAACGCATACGCCCTTTTTGGCCAACCAAGCAACCTGGAAAGGCAAATCAGCGCTACAAAGAAGTCTCGCTTCCCATCGGTCAAAAGGGCCATGCGGAAAAAAGTGTCAAAACCAGAAATGCAGAATAGGCCATGGAGAAATGGGAGCCTTGCTATGCTGATGGGCGGGATGTAAATTGCCAACAGCCACTCTGGAGAAGTGTACGGTGTGTCCTGAAACATCGAAAAAACACAGCTTAGAGCGCATAGGGCACTTCCACTCATGGGCATATAAATTGGGAAAACTAAAAATCAGCAAGACACAGGCACCCGAAAGTTTAGGGCTGCTCTGTTGACAAGAACCTCCACTTCATGACACCTTAAATATCCCAGGAAAGAGAAAAATGGATAAAGAAGTGGTGGTCCTTATGTACAATGGAATATCCCTCAGCCATGAAATCAATGTCATAAGGCTAGTAGCAGCATGATGAGTGGCTTTAGCTACGACGATTCTAAGTGAAATAAGTCACACAGAAAAAGACACTTATCATAAGCTATCACTTATAGAGGGAATGTAAAAACCGCTACACTTGAACTGAATTACAAAACAGAACAGAGTCACACGTTTACAAAACACACTATGGCTGCTTAACGGGAAAGGTGGGGTGGGGTGATGCATAAAAGAAGGGTTTCAAATGAGCTCAGATACCGTTCCATAAACCCAATATGTAATAGAAAGACCTACTCCTTGCTCAGTGAACTGGACTCAACACCCCCTATTCACCGCACAAGAATATATCTGACTATTAAGAATCTTAAAACCTATGTATTGATATCTCTCTGGAAGTGAGTCAAGTGGCTGTAAAGCGGCAGAAACACAGCCGTGAAAAGCAGCTAAACCCCATTATAAAAATAAATTACTTTTAAAAACCCGTGAAACAAAGACAGTGAAAGAGAGAGAAATTCTTACAAAATTCGTTCAGGGGCTGTGATGCAACCTGGATTGACCATATCTAGACCCACAGCTGGAGGAGACATAAGGGTGGACATTCTCGGGGCTGAGAGGTTTGGTGAGGTTGGGGGAGCAAACGCAGAGCCTTTAAAGTAATACTGCCTGTTACCCATCCCATGGGTCCCAAATCTCCAGGTTCAAGGGCATCTTCCTACCTCGAAAACATGCATGAGAAACCCAGAAGGTGGTACACCGTGTGATCGGGAAAGGTTTCTAAAACGCACCTCATTTCTCATCTCCTTGTGCTCGGGTTCACCATTCCAGCCGCTTTACTAGCAATCTCCCTCCTTGGAGAATCAGCACCTTTAACCTCCCGTTCCCTACAGCTTGCAATTTGTCCTGAGGATGAACGGGAAGAGGGGGAGCCAATGAGAGACTAGCTCTAGGTGTTGGGACAGGCACAGGTCACTCTATTTTCCCATCAGGAAGAAGAATTAACCACAGGCTCAGCCTGCCGCCGGGAAGCAGAATAGCGCCTGAGGCAATCCTGCGCTTTTGTGGCCAGCTCCCAAAAAAGCGAGTTGAAAAATGGAGCTCAGGGGCACTGCAATTCACAAACCTGCAGAGTTATAAATGATAACTCTCGTCCACAAATATATTGAGGGAAGGCAACGAAGAGGATCTGAAAGCAAGGCAGAATTGCAGGAAACAGATTTCAGGAGGTCGATTCGAATCGCCTTTAAAGCACATGAAAAGCAGCAAAACGTCGACAATGATGCCCTTGGCCAAAAAGGGCGTATGCGTTTTTTCCTGAATATATTCAGGAAAAAACGCATACGCCCTTTTTGGCCAACCAAGCAACCTGGAAAGGCAAATCAGCGCTACAAAGAAGTCTCGCTTCCCATCGGTCAAAAGGGCCATGCGGAAAAAAGTGTCAAAACCAGAAATGCAGAATAGGCCATGGAGAAATGGGAGCCTTGCTATGCTGATGGGCGGGATGTAAATTGCCAACAGCCACTCTGGAGAAGTGTACGGTGTGTCCTGAAACATCGAAAAAACACAGCTTAGAGCGCATAGGGCACTTCCACTCATGGGCATATAAATTGGGAAAACTAAAAATCAGCAAGACACAGGCACCCGAAAGTTTAGGGCTGCTCTGTTGACAAGAACCTCCACTTCATGACACCTTAAATATCCCAGGAAAGAGAAAAATGGATAAAGAAGTGGTGGTCCTTATGTACAATGGAATATCCCTCAGCCATGAAATCAATGTCATAAGGCTAGTAGCAGCATGATGAGTGGCTTTAGCTACGACGATTCTAAGTGAAATAAGTCACACAGAAAAAGACACTTATCATAAGCTATCACTTATAGAGGGAATGTAAAAACCGCTACACTTGAACTGAATTACAAAACAGAACAGAGTCACACGTTTACAAAACACACTATGGCTGCTTAACGGGAAAGGTGGGGTGGGGTGATGCATAAAAGAAGGGTTTCAAATGAGCTCAGATACCGTTCCATAAACCCAATATGTAATAGAAAGACCTACTCCTTGCTCAGTGAACTGGACTCAACACCCCCTATTCACCGCACAAGAATATATCTGACTATTAAGAATCTTAAAACCTATGTATTGATATCTCTCTGGAAGTGAGTCAAGTGGCTGTAAAGCGGCAGAAACACAGCCGTGAAAAGCAGCTAAACCCCATTATAAAAATAAATTACTTTTAAAAACCCGTGAAACAAAGACAGTGAAAGAGAGAGAAATTCTTACAAAATTCGTTCAGGGGCTGTGATGCAACCTGGATTGACCATATCTAGACCCACAGCTGGAGGAGACATAAGGGTGGACATTCTCGGGGCTGAGAGGTTTGGTGAGGTTGGGGGAGCAAACGCAGAGCCTTTAAAGTAATACTGCCTGTTACCCATCCCATGGGTCCCAAATCTCCAGGTTCAAGGGCATCTTCCTACCTCGAAAACATGCATGAGAAACCCAGAAGGTGGTACACCGTGTGATCGGGAAAGGTTTCTAAAACGCACCTCATTTCTCATCTCCTTGTGCTCGGGTTCACCATTCCAGCCGCTTTACTAGCAATCTCCCTCCTTGGAGAATCAGCACCTTTAACCTCCCGTTCCCTACAGCTTGCAATTTGTCCTGAGGATGAACGGGAAGAGGGGGAGCCAATGAGAGACTAGCTCTAGGTGTTGGGACAGGCACAGGTCACTCTATTTTCCCATCAGGAAGAAGAATTAACCACAGGCTCAGCCTGCCGCCGGGAAGCAGAATAGCGCCTGAGGCAATCCTGCGCTTTTGTGGCCAGCTCCCAAAAAAGCGAGTTGAAAAATGGAGCTCAGGGGCACTGCAATTCACAAACCTGCAGAGTTATAAATGATAACTCTCGTCCACAAATATATTGAGGGAAGGCAACGAAGAGGATCTGAAAGCAAGGCAGAATTGCAGGAAACAGATTTCAGGAGGTCGATTCGAATCGCCTTTAAAGCACATGAAAAGCAGCAAAACGTCGACAATGATGCCCTTGGCCAAAAAGGGCGTATGCGTTTTTTCCTGAATATATTCAGGAAAAAACGCATACGCCCTTTTTGGCCAACCAAGCAACCTGGAAAGGCAAATCAGCGCTACAAAGAAGTCTCGCTTCCCATCGGTCAAAAGGGCCATGCGGAAAAAAGTGTCAAAACCAGAAATGCAGAATAGGCCATGGAGAAATGGGAGCCTTGCTATGCTGATGGGCGGGATGTAAATTGCCAACAGCCACTCTGGAGAAGTGTACGGTGTGTCCTGAAACATCGAAAAAACACAGCTTAGAGCGCATAGGGCACTTCCACTCATGGGCATATAAATTGGGAAAACTAAAAATCAGCAAGACACAGGCACCCGAAAGTTTAGGGCTGCTCTGTTGACAAGAACCTCCACTTCATGACACCTTAAATATCCCAGGAAAGAGAAAAATGGATAAAGAAGTGGTGGTCCTTATGTACAATGGAATATCCCTCAGCCATGAAATCAATGTCATAAGGCTAGTAGCAGCATGATGAGTGGCTTTAGCTACGACGATTCTAAGTGAAATAAGTCACACAGAAAAAGACACTTATCATAAGCTATCACTTATAGAGGGAATGTAAAAACCGCTACACTTGAACTGAATTACAAAACAGAACAGAGTCACACGTTTACAAAACACACTATGGCTGCTTAACGGGAAAGGTGGGGTGGGGTGATGCATAAAAGAAGGGTTTCAAATGAGCTCAGATACCGTTCCATAAACCCAATATGTAATAGAAAGACCTACTCCTTGCTCAGTGAACTGGACTCAACACCCCCTATTCACCGCACAAGAATATATCTGACTATTAAGAATCTTAAAACCTATGTATTGATATCTCTCTGGAAGTGAGTCAAGTGGCTGTAAAGCGGCAGAAACACAGCCGTGAAAAGCAGCTAAACCCCATTATAAAAATAAATTACTTTTAAAAACCCGTGAAACAAAGACAGTGAAAGAGAGAGAAATTCTTACAAAATTCGTTCAGGGGCTGTGATGCAACCTGGATTGACCATATCTAGACCCACAGCTGGAGGAGACATAAGGGTGGACATTCTCGGGGCTGAGAGGTTTGGTGAGGTTGGGGGAGCAAACGCAGAGCCTTTAAAGTAATACTGCCTGTTACCCATCCCATGGGTCCCAAATCTCCAGGTTCAAGGGCATCTTCCTACCTCGAAAACATGCATGAGAAACCCAGAAGGTGGTACACCGTGTGATCGGGAAAGGTTTCTAAAACGCACCTCATTTCTCATCTCCTTGTGCTCGGGTTCACCATTCCAGCCGCTTTACTAGCAATCTCCCTCCTTGGAGAATCAGCACCTTTAACCTCCCGTTCCCTACAGCTTGCAATTTGTCCTGAGGATGAACGGGAAGAGGGGGAGCCAATGAGAGACTAGCTCTAGGTGTTGGGACAGGCACAGGTCACTCTATTTTCCCATCAGGAAGAAGAATTAACCACAGGCTCAGCCTGCCGCCGGGAAGCAGAATAGCGCCTGAGGCAATCCTGCGCTTTTGTGGCCAGCTCCCAAAAAAGCGAGTTGAAAAATGGAGCTCAGGGGCACTGCAATTCACAAACCTGCAGAGTTATAAATGATAACTCTCGTCCACAAATATATTGAGGGAAGGCAACGAAGAGGATCTGAAAGCAAGGCAGAATTGCAGGAAACAGATTTCAGGAGGTCGATTCGAATCGCCTTTAAAGCACATGAAAAGCAGCAAAACGTCGACAATGATGCCCTTGGCCAAAAAGGGCGTATGCGTTTTTTCCTGAATATATTCAGGAAAAAACGCATACGCCCTTTTTGGCCAACCAAGCAACCTGGAAAGGCAAATCAGCGCTACAAAGAAGTCTCGCTTCCCATCGGTCAAAAGGGCCATGCGGAAAAAAGTGTCAAAACCAGAAATGCAGAATAGGCCATGGAGAAATGGGAGCCTTGCTATGCTGATGGGCGGGATGTAAATTGCCAACAGCCACTCTGGAGAAGTGTACGGTGTGTCCTGAAACATCGAAAAAACACAGCTTAGAGCGCATAGGGCACTTCCACTCATGGGCATATAAATTGGGAAAACTAAAAATCAGCAAGACACAGGCACCCGAAAGTTTAGGGCTGCTCTGTTGACAAGAACCTCCACTTCATGACACCTTAAATATCCCAGGAAAGAGAAAAATGGATAAAGAAGTGGTGGTCCTTATGTACAATGGAATATCCCTCAGCCATGAAATCAATGTCATAAGGCTAGTAGCAGCATGATGAGTGGCTTTAGCTACGACGATTCTAAGTGAAATAAGTCACACAGAAAAAGACACTTATCATAAGCTATCACTTATAGAGGGAATGTAAAAACCGCTACACTTGAACTGAATTACAAAACAGAACAGAGTCACACGTTTACAAAACACACTATGGCTGCTTAACGGGAAAGGTGGGGTGGGGTGATGCATAAAAGAAGGGTTTCAAATGAGCTCAGATACCGTTCCATAAACCCAATATGTAATAGAAAGACCTACTCCTTGCTCAGTGAACTGGACTCAACACCCCCTATTCACCGCACAAGAATATATCTGACTATTAAGAATCTTAAAACCTATGTATTGATATCTCTCTGGAAGTGAGTCAAGTGGCTGTAAAGCGGCAGAAACACAGCCGTGAAAAGCAGCTAAACCCCATTATAAAAATAAATTACTTTTAAAAACCCGTGAAACAAAGACAGTGAAAGAGAGAGAAATTCTTACAAAATTCGTTCAGGGGCTGTGATGCAACCTGGATTGACCATATCTAGACCCACAGCTGGAGGAGACATAAGGGTGGACATTCTCGGGGCTGAGAGGTTTGGTGAGGTTGGGGGAGCAAACGCAGAGCCTTTAAAGTAATACTGCCTGTTACCCATCCCATGGGTCCCAAATCTCCAGGTTCAAGGGCATCTTCCTACCTCGAAAACATGCATGAGAAACCCAGAAGGTGGTACACCGTGTGATCGGGAAAGGTTTCTAAAACGCACCTCATTTCTCATCTCCTTGTGCTCGGGTTCACCATTCCAGCCGCTTTACTAGCAATCTCCCTCCTTGGAGAATCAGCACCTTTAACCTCCCGTTCCCTACAGCTTGCAATTTGTCCTGAGGATGAACGGGAAGAGGGGGAGCCAATGAGAGACTAGCTCTAGGTGTTGGGACAGGCACAGGTCACTCTATTTTCCCATCAGGAAGAAGAATTAACCACAGGCTCAGCCTGCCGCCGGGAAGCAGAATAGCGCCTGAGGCAATCCTGCGCTTTTGTGGCCAGCTCCCAAAAAAGCGAGTTGAAAAATGGAGCTCAGGGGCACTGCAATTCACAAACCTGCAGAGTTATAAATGATAACTCTCGTCCACAAATATATTGAGGGAAGGCAACGAAGAGGATCTGAAAGCAAGGCAGAATTGCAGGAAACAGATTTCAGGAGGTCGATTCGAATCGCCTTTAAAGCACATGAAAAGCAGCAAAACGTCGACAATGATGCCCTTGGCCAAAAAGGGCGTATGCGTTTTTTCCTGAATATATTCAGGAAAAAACGCATACGCCCTTTTTGGCCAACCAAGCAACCTGGAAAGGCAAATCAGCGCTACAAAGAAGTCTCGCTTCCCATCGGTCAAAAGGGCCATGCGGAAAAAAGTGTCAAAACCAGAAATGCAGAATAGGCCATGGAGAAATGGGAGCCTTGCTATGCTGATGGGCGGGATGTAAATTGCCAACAGCCACTCTGGAGAAGTGTACGGTGTGTCCTGAAACATCGAAAAAACACAGCTTAGAGCGCATAGGGCACTTCCACTCATGGGCATATAAATTGGGAAAACTAAAAATCAGCAAGACACAGGCACCCGAAAGTTTAGGGCTGCTCTGTTGACAAGAACCTCCACTTCATGACACCTTAAATATCCCAGGAAAGAGAAAAATGGATAAAGAAGTGGTGGTCCTTATGTACAATGGAATATCCCTCAGCCATGAAATCAATGTCATAAGGCTAGTAGCAGCATGATGAGTGGCTTTAGCTACGACGATTCTAAGTGAAATAAGTCACACAGAAAAAGACACTTATCATAAGCTATCACTTATAGAGGGAATGTAAAAACCGCTACACTTGAACTGAATTACAAAACAGAACAGAGTCACACGTTTACAAAACACACTATGGCTGCTTAACGGGAAAGGTGGGGTGGGGTGATGCATAAAAGAAGGGTTTCAAATGAGCTCAGATACCGTTCCATAAACCCAATATGTAATAGAAAGACCTACTCCTTGCTCAGTGAACTGGACTCAACACCCCCTATTCACCGCACAAGAATATATCTGACTATTAAGAATCTTAAAACCTATGTATTGATATCTCTCTGGAAGTGAGTCAAGTGGCTGTAAAGCGGCAGAAACACAGCCGTGAAAAGCAGCTAAACCCCATTATAAAAATAAATTACTTTTAAAAACCCGTGAAACAAAGACAGTGAAAGAGAGAGAAATTCTTACAAAATTCGTTCAGGGGCTGTGATGCAACCTGGATTGACCATATCTAGACCCACAGCTGGAGGAGACATAAGGGTGGACATTCTCGGGGCTGAGAGGTTTGGTGAGGTTGGGGGAGCAAACGCAGAGCCTTTAAAGTAATACTGCCTGTTACCCATCCCATGGGTCCCAAATCTCCAGGTTCAAGGGCATCTTCCTACCTCGAAAACATGCATGAGAAACCCAGAAGGTGGTACACCGTGTGATCGGGAAAGGTTTCTAAAACGCACCTCATTTCTCATCTCCTTGTGCTCGGGTTCACCATTCCAGCCGCTTTACTAGCAATCTCCCTCCTTGGAGAATCAGCACCTTTAACCTCCCGTTCCCTACAGCTTGCAATTTGTCCTGAGGATGAACGGGAAGAGGGGGAGCCAATGAGAGACTAGCTCTAGGTGTTGGGACAGGCACAGGTCACTCTATTTTCCCATCAGGAAGAAGAATTAACCACAGGCTCAGCCTGCCGCCGGGAAGCAGAATAGCGCCTGAGGCAATCCTGCGCTTTTGTGGCCAGCTCCCAAAAAAGCGAGTTGAAAAATGGAGCTCAGGGGCACTGCAATTCACAAACCTGCAGAGTTATAAATGATAACTCTCGTCCACAAATATATTGAGGGAAGGCAACGAAGAGGATCTGAAAGCAAGGCAGAATTGCAGGAAACAGATTTCAGGAGGTCGATTCGAATCGCCTTTAAAGCACATGAAAAGCAGCAAAACGTCGACAATGATGCCCTTGGCCAAAAAGGGCGTATGCGTTTTTTCCTGAATATATTCAGGAAAAAACGCATACGCCCTTTTTGGCCAACCAAGCAACCTGGAAAGGCAAATCAGCGCTACAAAGAAGTCTCGCTTCCCATCGGTCAAAAGGGCCATGCGGAAAAAAGTGTCAAAACCAGAAATGCAGAATAGGCCATGGAGAAATGGGAGCCTTGCTATGCTGATGGGCGGGATGTAAATTGCCAACAGCCACTCTGGAGAAGTGTACGGTGTGTCCTGAAACATCGAAAAAACACAGCTTAGAGCGCATAGGGCACTTCCACTCATGGGCATATAAATTGGGAAAACTAAAAATCAGCAAGACACAGGCACCCGAAAGTTTAGGGCTGCTCTGTTGACAAGAACCTCCACTTCATGACACCTTAAATATCCCAGGAAAGAGAAAAATGGATAAAGAAGTGGTGGTCCTTATGTACAATGGAATATCCCTCAGCCATGAAATCAATGTCATAAGGCTAGTAGCAGCATGATGAGTGGCTTTAGCTACGACGATTCTAAGTGAAATAAGTCACACAGAAAAAGACACTTATCATAAGCTATCACTTATAGAGGGAATGTAAAAACCGCTACACTTGAACTGAATTACAAAACAGAACAGAGTCACACGTTTACAAAACACACTATGGCTGCTTAACGGGAAAGGTGGGGTGGGGTGATGCATAAAAGAAGGGTTTCAAATGAGCTCAGATACCGTTCCATAAACCCAATATGTAATAGAAAGACCTACTCCTTGCTCAGTGAACTGGACTCAACACCCCCTATTCACCGCACAAGAATATATCTGACTATTAAGAATCTTAAAACCTATGTATTGATATCTCTCTGGAAGTGAGTCAAGTGGCTGTAAAGCGGCAGAAACACAGCCGTGAAAAGCAGCTAAACCCCATTATAAAAATAAATTACTTTTAAAAACCCGTGAAACAAAGACAGTGAAAGAGAGAGAAATTCTTACAAAATTCGTTCAGGGGCTGTGATGCAACCTGGATTGACCATATCTAGCCCCACAGCTGGAGGAGACGTAAGGGTGGACATTCTCGGGGCTGAGAGGTTTGGTGAGGTTGGGGGAGCAAACGCAGAGCCTTTAAAGTAATACTGCCTGTTACCCATCCCATGGGTCCCAAATCTCCAGGTTCAAGGGCATCTTCCTACCTCGAAAACATGCATGAGAAACCCAGAAGGTGGTACACCGTGTGATCGGGAAAGGTTTCTAAAACGCACCTCATTTCTCATCTCCTTGTGCTCGGGTTCACCATTCCAGCCGCTTTACTAGCAATCTCCCTCCTTGGAGAATCAGCACCTTTAACCTCCCGTTCCCTACAGCTTGCAATTTGTCCTGAGGATGAACGGGAAGAGGGGGAGCCAATGAGAGACTAGCTCTAGGTGTTGGGACAGGCACAGGTCACTCTATTTTCCCATCAGGAAGAAGAATTAACCACAGGCTCAGCCTGCCGCCGGGAAGCAGAATAGGGCCTGAGGCAATCCTGCGCTTTTGTGGCCAGCTCCCAAAAAAGCGAGTTGAAAAATGGAGCTCAGGGGCACTGCAATTCACAAACCTGCAGAGTTATAAATGATAACTCTCGTCCACAAATATATTGAGGGAAGGCAACGAAGAGGATCTGAAAGCAAGGCAGAATTGCAGGAAACAGATTTCAGGAGGTCGATTCGAATCGCCTTTAAAGCACATGAAAAGCAGCAAAACGTCGACAATGATGCCCTTGGCCAAAAAGGGCGTATGCGTTTTTTCCTGAATATATTCAGGAAAAAACGCATACGCCCTTTTTGGCCAACCAAGCAACCTGGAAAGGCAAATCAGCGCTACAAAGAAGTCTCGCTTCCCATCGGTCAAAAGGGCCATGCGGAAAAAAGTGTCAAAACCAGAAATGCAGAATAGGCCATGGAGAAATGGGAGCCTTGCTATGCTGATGGGCGGGATGTAAATTGCCAACAGCCACTCTGGAGAAGTGTACGGTGTGTCCTGAAACATCGAAAAAACACAGCTTAGAGCGCATAGGGCACTTCCACTCATGGGCATATAAATTGGGAAAACTAAAAATCAGCAAGACACAGGCACCCGAAAGTTTAGGGCTGCTCTGTTGACAAGAACCTCCACTTCATGACACCTTAAATATCCCAGGAAAGAGAAAAATGGATAAAGAAGTGGTGGTCCTTATGTACAATGGAATATCCCTCAGCCATGAAATCAATGTCATAAGGCTAGTAGCAGCATGATGAGTGGCTTTAGCTACGACGATTCTAAGTGAAATAAGTCACACAGAAAAAGACACTTATCATAAGCTATCACTTATAGAGGGAATGTAAAAACCGCTACACTTGAACTGAATTACAAAACAGAACAGAGTCACACGTTTACAAAACACACTATGGCTGCTTAACGGGAAAGGTGGGGTGGGGTGATGCATAAAAGAAGGGTTTCAAATGAGCTCAGATACCGTTCCATAAACCCAATATGTAATAGAAAGACCTACTCCTTGCTCAGTGAACTGGACTCAACACCCCCTATTCACCGCACAAGAATATATCTGACTAGTAAGAATCTTAAAACCTATGTATTGATATCTCTCTGGAAGTGAGTCAAGTGGCTGTAAAGCGGCAGAAACACAGCCGTGAAAAGCAGCTAAACCCCATTATAAAAATAAATTACTTTTAAAAACCCGTGAAACAAAGACAGTGAAAGAGAGAGAAATTCTTACAAAATTCGTTCAGGGGCTGTGATGCAACCTGGATTGACCATATCTAGCCCCACAGCTGGAGGAGACATAAGGGTGGACATTCTCGGGGCTGAGAGGTTTGGTGAGGTTGGGGGAGCAAATGCAGAGCCTTTAAAGTAATACTGCCTGTTACCCAACCCATGGGTCCCAAATCTCCAGGTTCAAGGGCATCTTCCTACCTCGAAAACATGCATGAGAAACCCAGAAGGTGGTACACCGTGTGATCGGGAAAGGTTTCTAAAACGCACCTCATTTCTCATCTCCTTGTGCTCGGGTTCACCATTCCAGCCGCTTTACTAGCAATCTCCCTCCTTGGAGAATCAGCACCTTTAACCTCCCGTTCCCTACAGCTTGCAATTTGTCCTGAGGATGAACGGGAAGAGGGGGAGCCAATGAGAGACTAGCTCTAGGTGTTGGGACAGGCACAGGTCACTCTATTTTCCCATCAGGAAGAAGAATTAACCACAGGCTCAGCCTGCCGCCGGGAAGCAGAATAGGGCCTGAGGCAATCCTGCGCTTTTGTGGCCAGCTCCCAAAAAAGCGAGTTGAAAAATGGAGCTCAGGGGCACTGCAATTCACAAACCTGCAGAGTTATAAATGATAACTCTCGTCCACAAATATATTGAGGGAAGGCAACGAAGAGGATCTGAAAGCAAGGCAGAATTGCAGGAAACAGATTTCAGGAGGTCGATTCGAATCGCCTTTAAAGCACATGAAAAGCAGCAAAACGTCGACAATGATGCCCTTGGCCAAAAAGGGCGTATGCGTTTTTTCCTGAATATATTCAGGAAAAAACGCATACGCCCTTTTTGGCCAACCAAGCAACCTGGAAAGGCAAATCAGCGCTACAAAGAAGTCTCGCTTCCCATCGGTCAAAAGGGCCATGCGGAAAAAAGTGTCAAAACCAGAAATGCAGAATAGGCCATGGAGAAATGGGAGCCTTGCTACGCTGATGGGCGGGATGTAAATTGCCAACAGCCACTCTGGAGAAGTGTACGGTGTGTCCTGAAACATCGAAAAAACACAGCTTAGAGCGCATAGGGCACTTCCACTCATGGGCATATAAATTGGGAAAACTAAAAATCAGCAAGACACAGGCACCCGAAAGTTTAGGGCTGCTCTGTTGACAAGAACCTCCACTTCATGACACCTTAAATATCCCAGGAAAGAGAAAAATGGATAAAGAAGTGGTGGTCCTTATGTACAATGGAATATCCCTCAGCCATGAAATCAATGTCATAAGGCTAGTAGCAGCATGATGAGTGGCTTTAGCTACGACGATTCTAAGTGAAATAAGTCACACAGAAAAAGACACTTATCATAAGCTATCACTTATAGAGGGAATGTAAAAACCGCTACACTTGAACTGAATTACAAAACAGAACAGAGTCACACGTTTAGAAAACACACTATGGCTGCTTAACGGGAAAGGTGGGGTGGGGTGATGCATAAAAGAAGGGTTTCAAATGAGCTCAGATACCGTTCCATAAACCCAATATGTAATAGAAAGACCTACTCCTTGCTCAGTGAACTGGACTCAACACCCCCTATTCACCGCACAAGAATATATCTGACTATTAAGAATCTTAAAACCTATGTATTGATATCTCTCTGGAAGTGAGTCAAGTGGCTGTAAAGCCGCATAAACACAGCCGTGAAAAACAGCTAAACCCCATTATAAAAATAAATTCCTTTTAAAAACCCGTGAAACAAAGACAGTGAAAGAGAGAGAATTTCTTACAAAATTCGTTCACGGGCTGTGATGCAACCTGGATTGACCATATCTAGACCCACAGCTGGATGAGACATAAGGGTGGACACTCTCGGGGCTGAGAGGTTTGGTGAGGTTGGGGGAGCAAACGCAGAGCCTTTAAAGTAATACTGCCTGTTACCCATCCCATGGGTCCCAAATCTCCAGGTTCAAGGGCATCTTCCTACCTCGAAAACATGCATGAGAAACCCAGAAGGTGGTACACCGTGTGATCGGGAAAGGTTTCTAAAACGCACCTCATTTCTCATCTCCTTGTGCTCGGGTTCGCCATTCCAGCCGCTTTACTAGCAATCTCCCTCCTTGGAGAATCAGCACCTTTAACCTCCCGTTCCGTACAGCTTGCAATTTGTCCTGAGGATGAACGGGAAGAGGGGGAGCCAATGAGAGACTAGCTCTAGGTGTTGGGACAGGCACAGGTCACTCTATTTTCCCATCAGGAAGAAGAATTAACCACAGGCTCAGCCTGCCGCCCGGAAGCAGAATAGGGCCTGAGGCAATCCTGCGCTTTTGCGGCCACCTCCCAAAAAAGCGAGTTGAAAAATGGAGCTCAGGGGCACTGCAATTCACAAACCTGCAGAGTTATAAATGATAACTCTCGTCCACAAATATATTGAGGGAAGGCAACGAAGAGGATCTGAAAGCAAGGCAGAATTGCAGGAAACAGATTTCAGGAGGTCGATTCGAATCGCCTTTAAAGCACATGAAAAGCAGCAAAACGTCGACAATGATGCCCTTGGCCAAAAAGGGCGTATGCGTTTTTTCCTGAATATATTCAGGAAAAAACGCATACGCCCTTTTTGGCCAACCAAGCAACCTGGAAAGGCAAATCAGCGCTACAAAGAAGTCTCGCTTCCCATCGGTCAAAAGGACCATGCGGAAAAAAGTGTCAAAACCAGAAATGCAGAATAGGCCATGGAGAAATGGGAGCCTTGCTACGCTGATGGGCGGGATGTAAATTGCCAACAGCCACTCTGGAGAAGTGTACGGTGTGTCCTGAAACATCGAAAAAACACAGCTTAGAGCGCATAGGGCACTTCCACTCATGGGCGTATAAATTGGGAAAACTAAAAATCAGCAAGACACAGGCACCCCAAAGTTTGGGGCTGCTCTGTTGACAAGAACCTCCACTTCGTGACACCTTAAATATCCCAGGAAAGAGAAAAATGGATAAAGAAGTGGTGGTCCTTATGTACAATGGAATATCACTCAGCCATGAAATCAATGTCATAAGGCTAGTAGCAGCATGATGAGTGGCTTTAGCTACGACGATTCTAAGTGAAATAAGTCAAACAGAAAAAGACACTTATCATAAGCTATCACTTATAGAGGGAATGTAAAAACCGCTACACTTGAACTGAATTACAAAACAGAACAGAGTCACACGTTTACAAAACACACTATGGCTGCTTAACGGGAAAGGTGGGGTGGGGTGATGCATAAAAGAAGGGTTTCAAATGAGCTCAGATACCGTTCCATAAACCCAATATGTAATAGAAAGACCTACTCCTTGCTCAGTGAACTGGACTCAACACCCCCTATTCACCGCACAAGAATATATCTGACTATTAAGAATCTTAAAACCTATGTATTGATATCTCTCTGGAAGTGAGTCAAGTGGCTGTAAAGCGGCAGAAACACAGCCGTGAAAAGCAGCTAAACCCCATTATAAAAATAAATTCCTTTTAAAAACCCGTGAAACAAAGACAGTGAAAGAGAGAGAAATTCTTACAAAATTCGTTCAGGGGCTGTGATGCAACCTGGATTGACCATATCTAGCCCCACAGCTGGAGGAGACATAAGGGTGGACATTCTCGGGGCTGAGAGGTTTGGTGAGGTTGGGGGAGCAAACGCAGAGCCTTTAAAGTAATACTGCCTGTTACCCATCCCATGGGTCCCAAATCTCCAGGTTCAAGGGCATCTTCCTACCTCGAAAACATGCATGAGAAACCCAGAAGGTGGTACACCGTGTGATCGGGAAAGGTTTCTAAAACGCACCTCATTTCTCATCTCCTTGTGCTCGGGTTCACCATTCCAGCCGCTTTACTAGCAATCTCCCTCCTTGGAGAATCAGCACCTTTAACCTCCCGTTCCCTACAGCTTGCAATTTGTCCTGAGGATGAACGGGAAGAGGGGGAGCCAATGAGAGACTAGCTCTAGGTGTTGGGACAGGCACAGGTCACTATATTTTCCCATCAGGAAGAAGAATTAACCACAGGCTCAGCCTGCCGCCGGGAAGCAGAATAGGGCCTGAGGCAATCCTGCGCTTTTGTGGCCAGCTCCCAAAAAAGCGAGTTGAAAAATGGAGCTCAGGGGCACTGCAATTCACAAACCTGCAGAGTTATAAATGATAACTCTCGTCCACAAATATATTGAGGGAAGGCAACGAAGAGGATCTGAAAGCAAGGCAGAATTGCAGGAAACAGATTTCAGGAGGTCGATTCGAATCGCCTTTAAAGCACATGAAAAGCAGCAAAACGTCGACAATGATGCCCTTGGCCAAAAAGGGCGTATGCGTTTTTTCCTGAATATATTCAGGAAAAAACGCATACGCCCTTTTTGGCCAACCAAGCAACCTGGAAAGGCAAATCAGCGCTACAAAGAAGTCTCGCTTCCCATCGGTCAAAAGGGCCATGCGGAAAAAAGTGTCAAAACCAGAAATGCAGAATAGGCCATGGAGAAATGGGAGCCTTGCTACGCTGATGGGCGGGATGTAAATTGCCAACAGCCACTCTGGAGAAGTGTACGGTGTGTCCTGAAACATCGAAAAAACACAGCTTAGAGCGCATAGGGCACTTCCACTCATGGGCATATAAATTGGGAAAACTAAAAATCAGCAAGACACAGGCACCCCAAAGTTTAGGGCTGCTCTGTTGACAAGAACCTCCACTTCATGACACCTTAAATATCCCAGGAAAGAGAAAAATGGATAAAGAAGTGGTGGTCCTTATGTACAATGGAATATCCCTCAGCCATGAAATCAATGTCATAAGGCTAGTAGCAGCATGATGAGTGGCTTTAGCTACGACGATTCTAAGTGAAATAAGTCACACAGAAAAAGACACTTATCATAAGCTATCACTTATAGAGGGAATGTAAAAACCGCTACACTTGAACTGAATTACAAAACAGAACAGAGTCACACGTTTACAAAACACACTATGGCTGCTTAACGGGAAAGGTGGGGTGGGGTGATGCATAAAAGAAGGGTTTCAAATGAGCTCAGATACCGTTCCATAAACCCAATATGTAATAGAAAGACCTACTCCTTGCTCAGTGAACTGGACTCAACACCCCCTATTCACCGCACAAGAATATATCTGACTATTAAGAATCTTAAAACCTATGTATTGATATCTCTCTGGAAGTGAGTCAAGTGGCTGTAAAGCGGCAGAAACACAGCCGTGAAAAGCAGCTAAACCCCATTATAAAAATAAATTACTTTTAAAAACCCGTGAAACAAAGACAGTGAAAGAGAGAGAAATTCTTACAAAATTCGTTCAGGGGCTGTGATGCAACCTGGATTGACCATATCTAGCCCCACAGCTGGAGGAGACGTAAGGGTGGACATTCTCGGGGCTGAGAGGTTTGGTGAGGTTGGGGGAGCAAACGCAGAGCCTTTAAAGTAATACTGCCTGTTACCCATCCCATGGGTCCCAAATCTCCAGGTTCAAGGGCATCTTCCTACCTCGAAAACATGCATGAGAAACCCAGAAGGTGGTACACCGTGTGATCGGGAAAGGTTTCTAAAACGCACCTCATTTCTCATCTCCTTGTGCTCGGGTTCACCATTCCAGCCGCTTTACTAGCAATCTCCCTCCTTGGAGAATCAGCACCTTTAACCTCCCGTTCCCTACAGCTTGCAATTTGTCCTGAGGATGAACGGGAAGAGGGGGAGCCAATGAGAGACTAGCTCTAGGTGTTGGGACAGGCACAGGTCACTCTATTTTCCCATCAGGAAGAAGAATTAACCACAGGCTCAGCCTGCCGCCGGGAAGCAGAATAGGGCCTGAGGCAATCCTGCGCTTTTGTGGCCAGCTCCCAAAAAAGCGAGTTGAAAAATGGAGCTCAGGGGCACTGCAATTCACAAACCTGCAGAGTTATAAATGATAACTCTCGTCCACAAATATATTGAGGGAAGGCAACGAAGAGGATCTGAAAGCAAGGCAGAATTGCAGGAAACAGATTTCAGGAGGTCGATTCGAATCGCCTTTAAAGCACATGAAAAGCAGCAAAACGTCGACAATGATGCCCTTGGCCAAAAAGGGCGTATGCGTTTTTTCCTGAATATATTCAGGAAAAAACGCATACGCCCTTTTTGGCCAACCAAGCAACCTGGAAAGGCAAATCAGCGCTACAAAGAAGTCTCGCTTCCCATCGGTCAAAAGGGCCATGCGGAAAAAAGTGTCAAAACCAGAAATGCAGAATAGGCCATGGAGAAATGGGAGCCTTGCTATGCTGATGGGCGGGATGTAAATTGCCAACAGCCACTCTGGAGAAGTGTACGGTGTGTCCTGAAACATCGAAAAAACACAGCTTAGAGCGCATAGGGCACTTCCACTCATGGGCATATAAATTGGGAAAACTAAAAATCAGCAAGACACAGGCACCCGAAAGTTTAGGGCTGCTCTGTTGACAAGAACCTCCACTTCATGACACCTTAAATATCCCAGGAAAGAGAAAAATGGATAAAGAAGTGGTGGTCCTTATGTACAATGGAATATCCCTCAGCCATGAAATCAATGTCATAAGGCTAGTAGCAGCATGATGAGTGGCTTTAGCTACGACGATTCTAAGTGAAATAAGTCACACAGAAAAAGACACTTATCATAAGCTATCACTTATAGAGGGAATGTAAAAACCGCTACACTTGAACTGAATTACAAAACAGAACAGAGTCACACGTTTACAAAACACACTATGGCTGCTTAACGGGAAAGGTGGGGTGGGGTGATGCATAAAAGAAGGGTTTCAAATGAGCTCAGATACCGTTCCATAAACCCAATATGTAATAGAAAGACCTACTCCTTGCTCAGTGAACTGGACTCAACACCCCCTATTCACCGCACAAGAATATATCTGACTAGTAAGAATCTTAAAACCTATGTATTGATATCTCTCTGGAAGTGAGTCAAGTGGCTGTAAAGCGGCAGAAACACAGCCGTGAAAAGCAGCTAAACCCCATTATAAAAATAAATTACTTTTAAAAACCCGTGAAACAAAGACAGTGAAAGAGAGAGAAATTCTTACAAAATTCGTTCAGGGGCTGTGATGCAACCTGGATTGACCATATCTAGCCCCACAGCTGGAGGAGACATAAGGGTGGACATTCTCGGGGCTGAGAGGTTTGGTGAGGTTGGGGGAGCAAATGCAGAGCCTTTAAAGTAATACTGCCTGTTACCCAACCCATGGGTCCCAAATCTCCAGGTTCAAGGGCATCTTCCTACCTCGAAAACATGCATGAGAAACCCAGAAGGTGGTACACCGTGTGATCGGGAAAGGTTTCTAAAACGCACCTCATTTCTCATCTCCTTGTGCTCGGGTTCACCATTCCAGCCGCTTTACTAGCAATCTCCCTCCTTGGAGAATCAGCACCTTTAACCTCCCGTTCCCTACAGCTTGCAATTTGTCCTGAGGATGAACGGGAAGAGGGGGAGCCAATGAGAGACTAGCTCTAGGTGTTGGGACAGGCACAGGTCACTCTATTTTCCCATCAGGAAGAAGAATTAACCACAGGCTCAGCCTGCCGCCGGGAAGCAGAATAGGGCCTGAGGCAATCCTGCGCTTTTGTGGCCAGCTCCCAAAAAAGCGAGTTGAAAAATGGAGCTCAGGGGCACTGCAATTCACAAACCTGCAGAGTTATAAATGATAACTCTCGTCCACAAATATATTGAGGGAAGGCAACGAAGAGGATCTGAAAGCAAGGCAGAATTGCAGGAAACAGATTTCAGGAGGTCGATTCGAATCGCCTTTAAAGCACATGAAAAGCAGCAAAACGTCGACAATGATGCCCTTGGCCAAAAAGGGCGTATGCGTTTTTTCCTGAATATATTCAGGAAAAAACGCATACGCCCTTTTTGGCCAACCAAGCAACCTGGAAAGGCAAATCAGCGCTACAAAGAAGTCTCGCTTCCCATCGGTCAAAAGGGCCATGCGGAAAAAAGTGTCAAAACCAGAAATGCAGAATAGGCCATGGAGAAATGGGAGCCTTGCTACGCTGATGGGCGGGATGTAAATTGCCAACAGCCACTCTGGAGAAGTGTACGGTGTGTCCTGAAACATCGAAAAAACACAGCTTAGAGCGCATAGGGCACTTCCACTCATGGGCATATAAATTGGGAAAACTAAAAATCAGCAAGACACAGGCACCCGAAAGTTTAGGGCTGCTCTGTTGACAAGAACCTCCACTTCATGACACCTTAAATATCCCAGGAAAGAGAAAAATGGATAAAGAAGTGGTGGTCCTTATGTACAATGGAATATCCCTCAGCCATGAAATCAATGTCATAAGGCTAGTAGCAGCATGATGAGTGGCTTTAGCTACGACGATTCTAAGTGAAATAAGTCACACAGAAAAAGACACTTATCATAAGCTATCACTTATAGAGGGAATGTAAAAACCGCTACACTTGAACTGAATTACAAAACAGAACAGAGTCACACGTTTAGAAAACACACTATGGCTGCTTAACGGGAAAGGTGGGGTGGGGTGATGCATAAAAGAAGGGTTTCAAATGAGCTCAGATACCGTTCCATAAACCCAATATGTAATAGAAAGACCTACTCCTTGCTCAGTGAACTGGACTCAACACCCCCTATTCACCGCACAAGAATATATCTGACTATTAAGAATCTTAAAACCTATGTATTGATATCTCTCTGGAAGTGAGTCAAGTGGCTGTAAAGCCGCATAAACACAGCCGTGAAAAACAGCTAAACCCCATTATAAAAATAAATTCCTTTTAAAAACCCGTGAAACAAAGACAGTGAAAGAGAGAGAATTTCTTACAAAATTCGTTCACGGGCTGTGATGCAACCTGGATTGACCATATCTAGACCCACAGCTGGATGAGACATAAGGGTGGACACTCTCGGGGCTGAGAGGTTTGGTGAGGTTGGGGGAGCAAACGCAGAGCCTTTAAAGTAATACTGCCTGTTACCCATCCCATGGGTCCCAAATCTCCAGGTTCAAGGGCATCTTCCTACCTCGAAAACATGCATGAGAAACCCAGAAGGTGGTACACCGTGTGATCGGGAAAGGTTTCTAAAACGCACCTCATTTCTCATCTCCTTGTGCTCGGGTTCGCCATTCCAGCCGCTTTACTAGCAATCTCCCTCCTTGGAGAATCAGCACCTTTAACCTCCCGTTCCGTACAGCTTGCAATTTGTCCTGAGGATGAACGGGAAGAGGGGGAGCCAATGAGAGACTAGCTCTAGGTGTTGGGACAGGCACAGGTCACTCTATTTTCCCATCAGGAAGAAGAATTAACCACAGGCTCAGCCTGCCGCCCGGAAGCAGAATAGGGCCTGAGGCAATCCTGCGCTTTTGCGGCCACCTCCCAAAAAAGCGAGTTGAAAAATGGAGCTCAGGGGCACTGCAATTCACAAACCTGCAGAGTTATAAATGATAACTCTCGTCCACAAATATATTGAGGGAAGGCAACGAAGAGGATCTGAAAGCAAGGCAGAATTGCAGGAAACAGATTTCAGGAGGTCGATTCGAATCGCCTTTAAAGCACATGAAAAGCAGCAAAACGTCGACAATGATGCCCTTGGCCAAAAAGGGCGTATGCGTTTTTTCCTGAATATATTCAGGAAAAAACGCATACGCCCTTTTTGGCCAACCAAGCAACCTGGAAAGGCAAATCAGCGCTACAAAGAAGTCTCGCTTCCCATCGGTCAAAAGGACCATGCGGAAAAAAGTGTCAAAACCAGAAATGCAGAATAGGCCATGGAGAAATGGGAGCCTTGCTACGCTGATGGGCGGGATGTAAATTGCCAACAGCCACTCTGGAGAAGTGTACGGTGTGTCCTGAAACATCGAAAAAACACAGCTTAGAGCGCATAGGGCACTTCCACTCATGGGCGTATAAATTGGGAAAACTAAAAATCAGCAAGACACAGGCACCCCAAAGTTTGGGGCTGCTCTGTTGACAAGAACCTCCACTTCGTGACACCTTAAATATCCCAGGAAAGAGAAAAATGGATAAAGAAGTGGTGGTCCTTATGTACAATGGAATATCACTCAGCCATGAAATCAATGTCATAAGGCTAGTAGCAGCATGATGAGTGGCTTTAGCTACGACGATTCTAAGTGAAATAAGTCAAACAGAAAAAGACACTTATCATAAGCTATCACTTATAGAGGGAATGTAAAAACCGCTACACTTGAACTGAATTACAAAACAGAACAGAGTCACACGTTTACAAAACACACTATGGCTGCTTAACGGGAAAGGTGGGGTGGGGTGATGCATAAAAGAAGGGTTTCAAATGAGCTCAGATACCGTTCCATAAACCCAATATGTAATAGAAAGACCTACTCCTTGCTCAGTGAACTGGACTCAACACCCCCTATTCACCGCACAAGAATATATCTGACTATTAAGAATCTTAAAACCTATGTATTGATATCTCTCTGGAAGTGAGTCAAGTGGCTGTAAAGCGGCAGAAACACAGCCGTGAAAAGCAGCTAAACCCCATTATAAAAATAAATTCCTTTTAAAAACCCGTGAAACAAAGACAGTGAAAGAGAGAGAAATTCTTACAAAATTCGTTCAGGGGCTGTGATGCAACCTGGATTGACCATATCTAGCCCCACAGCTGGAGGAGACATAAGGGTGGACATTCTCGGGGCTGAGAGGTTTGGTGAGGTTGGGGGAGCAAACGCAGAGCCTTTAAAGTAATACTGCCTGTTACCCATCCCATGGGTCCCAAATCTCCAGGTTCAAGGGCATCTTCCTACCTCGAAAACATGCATGAGAAACCCAGAAGGTGGTACACCGTGTGATCGGGAAAGGTTTCTAAAACGCACCTCATTTCTCATCTCCTTGTGCTCGGGTTCACCATTCCAGCCGCTTTACTAGCAATCTCCCTCCTTGGAGAATCAGCACCTTTAACCTCCCTTTCCCTACAGCTTGCAATTTGTCCTGAGGATGAACGGGAAGAGGGGGAGCCAATGAGAGACTAGCTCTAGGTGTTGGGACAGGCACAGGTCACTCTATTTTCCCATCAGGAAGAAGAATTAACCACAGGCTCAGCCTGCCGCCGGGAAGCAGAATAGGGCCTGAGGCAATCCTGCGCTTTTGTGGCCAGCTCCCAAAAAAGCGAGTTGAAAAATGGAGCTCAGGGGCACTGCAATTCACAAACCTGCAGAGTTATAAATGATAACTCTCGTCCACAAATATATTGAGGGAAGGCAACGAAGAGGATCTGAAAGCAAGGCAGAATTGCAGGAAACAGATTTCAGGAGGTCGATTCGAATCGCCTTTAAAGCACATGAAAAGCAGCAAAACGTCGACAATGATGCCCTTGGCCAAAAAGGGCGTATGCGTTTTTTCCTGAATATATTCAGGAAAAAACGCATACGCCCTTTTTGGCCAACCAAGCAACCTGGAAAGGCAAATCAGCGCTACAAAGAAGTCTCGCTTCCCATCGGTCAAAAGGGCCATGCGGAAAAAAGTGTCAAAACCAGAAATGCAGAATAGGCCATGGAGAAATGGGAGCCTTGCTACGCTGATGGGCGGGATGTAAATTGCCAACAGCCACTCTGGAGAAGTGTACGGTGTGTCCTGAAACATCGAAAAAACACAGCTTAGAGCGCATAGGGCACTTCCACTCATGGGCATATAAATTGGGAAAACTAAAAATCAGCAAGACACAGGCACCCCAAAGTTTAGGGCTGCTCTGTTGACAAGAACCTCCACTTCATGACACCTTAAATATCCCAGGAAAGAGAAAAATGGATAAAGAAGTGGTGGTCCTTATGTACAATGGAATATCCCTCAGCCATGAAATCAATGTCATAAGGCTAGTAGCAGCATGATGAGTGGCTTTAGCTACGACGATTCTAAGTGAAATAAGTCACACAGAAAAAGACACTTATCATAAGCTATCACTTATAGAGGGAATGTAAAAACCGCTACACTTGAACTGAATTACAAAACAGAACAGAGTCACAGGTTTACAAAACCGAACAGAGTCACAAGTTTACAAAACACACTATGGCTGCTTAACGGGAAAGGTGGGGTGGGGTGATGCATAAAACAAGGGTTTCAAATGAGCTCAGATACCATTCCATAAACCCAATATGTAATAGAAAGACCTACTCCTTGCTCAGTGAACTGGACTCAACACCCCCTATTCACCGCACAAGAATATATCTGACTAGTAAGAATCTTAAAACCTATGTATTGATATCTCTCTGGAAGTGAGTCAAGTGGGTGTAAAGCGGCAGAAACACAGCCGTGAAAAACAGCTAAACCCCATTATAAAAATAAATTCCTTTTAAAAACCCGTGAAACAAAGACAGTGAAAGAGAGAGAAATTCTTACAAAATTCGTTCAGGGGCTGTGATGCAACCTGGATTGACCATATCTAGCCCCACAGCTGGAGGAGACATAAGGGTGGACATTCTCGGGGCTGAGAGGTTTGGTGAGGTTGGGGGAGCAAACGCAGAGCCTTTAAAGTAATACTGCCTGTTACCCATCCCATGGGTCCCAAATCTCCAGGTTCAAGGGCATCTTCCTACCTCGAAAACATGCATGAGAAACCCAGAAGGTGGTACACCGTGTGATCGGGAAAGGTTTGTAAAACGCACCTCATTTCTCATCTCCTTGTGCTCGGGTTCGCCATTCCAGCCGCTTTACTAGCAATCTCCCTCCTTGGAGAATCAGCACCTTTAACCTCCCGTTCCCTACAGCTTGCAATTTGTCCTGAGGATGAACGGGAAGAGGGGGAGCCAATGAGAGACTAGCTCTAGGTGTTGGGACAGGCACAGGTCACTCTATTTTCCCATCAGGAAGAAGAATTAACCACAGGCTCAGCCTGCCGCCGGGAAGCAGAATAGCGCCTGAGGCAATCCTGCGCTTTTGTGGCCAGCTCCCAAAAAAGCGAGTTGAAAAATGGAGCTCAGGGGCACTGCAATTCACAAACCTGCAGAGTTATAAATGATAACTCTCGTCCACAAATATATTGAGGGAAGGCAACGAAGAGGATCTGAAAGCAAGGCAGAATTGCAGGAAACAGATTTCAGGAGGTCGATTCGAATCGCCTTTAAAGCACATGAAAAGCAGCAAAACGTCGACAATGATGCCCTTGGCCAAAAAGGGCGTATGCGTTTTTTCCTGAATATATTCAGGAAAAAACGCATACGCCCTTTTTGGCCAACCAAGCAACCTGGAAAGGCAAATCAGCGCTACAAAGAAGTCTCGCTTCCCATCGGTCAAAAGGGCCATGCGGAAAAAAGTGTCAAAACCAGAAATGCAGAATAGGCCATGGAGAAATGGGAGCCTTGCTACGCTGATGGGCGGGATGTAAATTGCCAACAGCCACTCTGGAGAAGTGTACGGTGTGTCCTGAAACATCGAAAAAACACAGCTTAGAGCGCATAGGGCACTTCCACTCATGGGCATATAAATTGGGAAAACTAAAAATCAGCAAGACACAGGCACCCGAAAGTTTAGGGCTGCTCTGTTGACAAGAACCTCCACTTCATGACACCTTAAATATCCCAGGAAAGAGAAAAATGGATAAAGAAGTGGTGGTCCTTATGTACAATGGAATATCCCTCAGCCATGAAATCAATGTCATAAGGCTAGTAGCAGCATGATGAGTGGCTTTAGCTACGACGATTCTAAGTGAAATAAGTCACACAGAAAAAGACACTTATCATAAGCTATCACTTATAGAGGGAATGTAAAAACCGCTACACTTGAACTGAATTACAAAACAGAACAGAGTCACACGTTTACAAAACACACTATGGCTGCTTAACGGGAAAGGTGGGGTGGGGTGATGCATAAAAGAAGGGTTTCAAATGAGCTCAGATACCGTTCCATAAACCCAATATGTAATAGAAAGACCTACTCCTTGCTCAGTGAAGTGGACTCAACACCCCCTATTCACCGCACAAGAATATATCTGACTATTAAGAATCTTAAAACCTATGTATTGATATCTCTCTGGAAGTGAGTCAAGTGGCTGTAAAGCGGCAGAAACACAGCCGTGAAAAGCAGCTAAACCCCATTATAAAAATAAATTACTTTTAAAAACCCGTGAAACAAAGACAGTGAAAGAGAGAGAAATTCTTACAAAATTCGTTCAGGGGCTGTGATGCAACCTGGATTGACCATATCTAGACCCACAGCTGGAGGAGACATAAGGGTGGACATTCTCGGGGCTGAGAGGTTTGGTGAGGTTGGGGGAGCAAACGCAGAGCCTTTAAAGTAATACTGCCTGTTACCCATCCCATGGGTCCCAAATCTCCAGGTTCAAGGGCATCTTCCTACCTCGAAAACATGCATGAGAAACCCAGAAGGTGGTACATCGTGTGATCGGGAAAGGTTTCTAAAACGCACCTCATTTCTCATCTCCTTGTGCTCGGGTTCACCATTCCAGCCGCTTTACTAGCAATCTCCCTCCTTGGAGAATCAGCACCTTTAACCTCCCGTTCCCTACAGCTTGCAATTTGTCCTGAGGATGAACGGGAAGAGGGGGAGCCAATGAGAGACTAGCTCTAGGTGTTGGGACAGGCACAGGTCACTCTATATTCCCATCAGGAAGAAGAATTAACCACAGGCTCAGCCTGCCGCCGGGAAGCAGAATAGGGCCTGAGGCAATCCTGCGCTTTTGTGGCCAGCTCCCAAAAAAGCGAGTTGAAAAATGGAGCTCAGGGGCACTGCAATTCACAAACCTGCAGAGTTATAAATGATAACTCTCGTCCACAAATATATTGAGGGAAGGCAACGAAGAGGATCTGAAAGCAAGGCAGAATTGCAGGAAACAGATTTCAGGAGGTCGATTCGAATCGCCTTTAAAGCACATGAAAAGCAGCAAAACGTCGACAATGATGCCCTTGGCCAAAAAGGGCGTATGCGTTTTTTCCTGAATATATTCAGGAAAAAACGCATACGCCCTTTTTGGCCAACCAAGCAACCTGGAAAGGCAAATCAGCGCTACAAAGAAGTCTCGCTTCCCATCGGTCAAAAGGGCCATGCGGAAAAAAGTGTCAAAACCAGAAATGCAGAATAGGCCATGGAGAAATGGGAGCCTTGCTACGCTGATGGGCGGGATGTAAATTGCCAACAGCCACTCTGGAGAAGTGTACGGTGTGTCCTGAAACATCGAAAAAACACAGCTTAGAGCGCATAGGGCACTTCCACTCATGGGCATATAAATTGGGAAAACTAAAAATCAGCAAGACACAGGCACCCGAAAGTTTAGGGCTGCTCTGTTGACAAGAACCTCCACTTCATGACACCTTAAATATCCCAGGAAAGAGAAAAATGGATAAAGAAGTGGTGGTCCTTATGTACAATGGAATATCCCTCAGCCATGAAATCAATGTCATAAGGCTAGTAGCAGCATGATGAGTGGCTTTAGCTACGACGATTCTAAGTGAAATAAGTCACACAGAAAAAGACACTTATCATAAGCTATCACTTATAGAGGGAATGTAAAAACCGCTACACTTGAACTGAATTACAAAACAGAACAGAGTCACACGTTTACAAAACACACTATGGCTGCTTAATGGGAAAGGTGGGGTGGGGTGATGCATAAAAGAAGGGTTTCAAATGAGCTCAGATACCGTTCCATAAACCCAATATGTAATAGAAAGACCTACTCCTTGCTCAGTGAACTGGACTCAACACCCCCTATTCACCGCACAAGAATATATCTGACTATTAAGAATCTTAAAACCTATGTATTGATATCTCTCTGGAAGTGAGTCAAGTGGCTGTAAAGCGGCAGAAACACAGTCGTGAAAAGCAGCTAAACCCCATTATAAAAATAAATTACTTTTAAAAACCCGTGAAACAAAGACAGTGAAAGAGAGAGAAATTCTTACAAAATTCGTTCAGGGGCTGTGATGCAACCTGGATTGACCATATCTAGACCCACAGCTGGAGGAGACATAAGGGTGGACATTCTCGGGGCTGAGAGGTTTGGTGAGGTTGGGGGAGCAAATGCAGAGCCTTTAAAGTAATACTGCCTGTTACCCATCCCATGGGTCCCAAATCTCCAGGTTCAAGGGCATCTTCCTACCTCGAAAACATGCATGAGAAACCCAGAAGGTGGTACACCGTGTGATCGGGAAAGGTTTCTAAAACGCACCTCATTTCTCATCTCCTTGTGCTCGGGTTCACCATTCCAGCCGCTTTACTAGCAATCTCCCTCCTTGGAGAATCAGCACCTTTAACCTCCCGTTCCCTACAGCTTGCAATTTGTCCTGAGGATGAACGGGAAGAGGGGGAGCCAATGAGAGACTAGCTCTAGGTGTTGGGACAGGCACAGGTCACTCTATTTTCCCATCAGGAAGAAGAATTAACCACAGGCTCAGCCTGCCGCCGGGAAGCAGAATAGGGCCTGAGGCAATCCTGCGCTTTTGTGGCCAGCTCCCAAAAAAGCGAGTTGAAAAATGGAGCTCAGGGGCACTGCAATTCACAAACCTGCAGAGTTATAAATGATAACTCTCGTCCACAAATATATTGAGGGAAGGCAACGAAGAGGATCTGAAAGCAAGGCAGAATTGCAGGAAACAGATTTCAGGAGGTCGATTCGAATCGCCTTTAAAGCACATGAAAAGCAGCAAAACGTCGACAATGATGCCCTTGGCCAAAAAGGGCGTATGCGTTTTTTCCTGAATATATTCAGGAAAAAACGCATACGCCCTTTTTGGCCAACCAAGCAACCTGGAAAGGCAAATCAGCGCTACAAAGAAGTCTCGCTTCCCATCGGTCAAAAGGGCCATGCGGAAAAAAGTGTCAAAACCAGAAATGCAGAATAGGCCATGGAGAAATGGGAGCCTTGCTACGCTGATGGGCGGGATGTAAATTGCCAACAGCCACTCTGGAGAAGTGTACGGTGTGTCCTGAAACATCGAAAAAACACAGCTTAGAGCGCATAGGGCACTTCCACTCATGGGCATATAAATTGGGAAAACTAAAAATCAGCAATACACAGGCACCCGAAAGTTTAGGGCTGCTCTGTTGACAAGAACCTCCACTTCATGACACCTTAAATATCCCAGGAAAGAGAAAAATGGATAAAGAAGTGGTGGTCCTTATGTACAATGGAATATCCCTCAGCCATGAAATCAATGTCATAAGGCTAGTAGCAGCATGATGAGTGGCTTTAGCTACGACGATTCTAAGTGAAATAAGTCACACAGAAAAAGACACTTATCATAAGCTATCACTTATAGAGGGAATGTAAAAACCGCTACACTTGAACTGAATTACAAAACAGAACAGAGTCACACGTTTAGAAAACACACTATGGCTGCTTAACGGGAAAGGTGGGGTGGGGTGATGCATAAAACAAGGGTTTCAAATGAGCTCAGATACCGTTCCATAAACCCAATATGTAATAGAAAGACCTACTCCTTGCTCAGTGAACTGGACTCAACACCCCCTATTCACCGCACAAGAATATATCTGACTAGTAAGAATCTTAAAACCTATGTATTGATATCTCTCTGGAAGTGAGTCAAGTGGCTGTAAAGCCGCATAAACACAGCCGTGAAAAACAGCTAAACCCCATTATAAAAATAAATTCCTTTTAAAAACCCGTGAAACAAAGACAGTGAAAGAGAGAGAATTTCTTACAAAATTCGTTCAGGGGCTGTGATGCAACCTGGATTGACCATATCTAGACCCACAGCTGGATGAGACATAAGGGTGGACACTCTCGGGGCTGAGAGGTTTGGTGAGGTTGGGGGAGCAAACGCAGAGCCTTTAAAGTAATACTGCCTGTTACCCATCCCATGGGTCCCAAATCTCCAGGTTCAAGGGCATCTTCCTACCTCGAAAACATGCATGAGAAACCCAGAAGGTGGTACACCGTGTGATCGGGAAAGGTTTCTAAAACGCACCTCATTTCTCATCTCCTTGTGCTCGGGTTCGCCATTCCAGCCGCTTTACTAGCAATCTCCCTCCTTGGAGAATCAGCACCTTTAACCTCCCGTTCCGTACAGCTTGCAATTTGTCCTGAGGATGAACGGGAAGAGGGGGAGCCAATGAGAGACTAGCTCTAGGTGTTGGGACAGGCACAGGTCACTCTATTTTCCCATCAGGAAGAAGAATTAACCACAGGCTTAGCCTGCCGCCCGGAAGCAGAATAGGGCCTGAGGCAATCCTGCGCTTTTGCGGCCACCTCCCAAAAAAGCGAGTTGAAAAATGGAGCTCAGGGGCACTGCAATTCACAAACCTGCAGAGTTATAAATGATAACTCTCGTCCACAAATATATTGAGGGAAGGCAACGAAGAGGATCTGAAAGCAAGGCAGAATTGCAGGAAACAGATTTCAGGAGGTCGATTCGAATCGCCTTTAAAGCACATGAAAAGCGGCAAAACGTCGACAATGATGCCCTTGGCCAAAAAGGGCGTATGCGTTTTTTCCTGAATATATTCAGGAAAAAACGCATACGCCCTTTTTGGCCAACCAAGCAACCTGGAAAGGCAAATCAGCGCTACAAAGAAGTCTCGCTTCCCATCGGTCAAAAGGACCATGCGGAAAAAAGTGTCAAAACCAGAAATGCAGAATAGGCCATGGAGAAATGGGAGCCTTGCTACGCTGATGGGCGGGATGTAAATTGCCAACAGCCACTCTGGAGAAGTGTACGGTGTGTCCTGAAACATCGAAAAAACACAGCTTAGAGCGCATAGGGCACTTCCACTCATGGGCGTATAAATTGGGAAAACTAAAAATCAGCAAGACACAGGCACCCCAAAGTTTGGGGCTGCTCTGTTGACAAGAACCTCCACTTCGTGACACCTTAAATATCCCAGGAAAGAGAAAAATGGATAAAGAAGTGGTGGTCCTTATGTACAATGGAATATCACTCAGCCATGAAATCAATGTCATAAGGCTAGTAGCAGCATGATGAGTGTCTTTAGCTACGACGATTCTAAGTGAAATAAGTCAAACAGAAAAAGACACTTATCATAAGCTATCACTTATAGAGGGAATGTAAAAACCGCTACACTTGAACTGAATTACAAAACAGAACAGAGTCACACGTTTACAAAACACACTATGGCTGCTTAACGGGAAAGGTGGGGTGGGGTGATGCATAAAAGAAGGGTTTCAAATGAGCTCAGATACCGTTCCATAAACCCAATATGTAATAGAAAGACCTACTCCTTGCTCAGTGAACTGGACTCAACACCCCCTATTCACCGCACAAGAATATATCTGACTATTAAGAATCTTAAAACCTATGTATTGATATCTCTCTGGAAGTGAGTCAAGTGGCTGTAAAGCCGCATAAACACAGCCGTGAAAAACAGCTAAACCCCATTATAAAAATAAATTCCTTTTAAAAACCCGTGAAACAAAGACAGTGAAAGAGAGAGAATTTCTTACAAAATTCGTTCAGGGGCTGTGATGCAACCTGGATTGACCATATCTAGACCCACAGCTGGATGAGACATAAGGGTGGACACTCTCGGGGCTGAGAGGTTTGGTGAGGTTGGGGGAGCAAACGCAGAGCCTTTAAAGTAATACTGCCTGTTACCCATCCCATGGGTCCCAAATCTCCAGGTTCAAGGGCATCTTCCTACCTCGAAAACATGCATGAGAAACCCAGAAGGTGGTACACCGTGTGATCGGGAAAGGTTTCTAAAACGCACCTCATTTCTCATCTCCTTGTGCTCGGGTTCGCCATTCCAGCCGCTTTACTAGCAATCTCCCTCCTTGGAGAATCAGCACCTTTAACCTCCCGTTCCGTACAGCTTGCAATTTGTCCTGAGGATGAACGGGAAGAGGGGGAGCCAATGAGAGACTAGCTCTAGGTGTTGGGACAGGCACAGGTCACTCTATTTTCCCATCAGGAAGAAGAATTAACCACAGGCTCAGCCTGCCGCCCGGAAGCAGAATAGGGCCTGAGGCAATCCTGCGCTTTTGCGGCCACCTCCCAAAAAAGCGAGTTGAAAAATGGAGCTCAGGGGCACTGCAATTCACAAACCTGCAGAGTTATAAATGATAACTCTCGTCCACAAATATATTGAGGGAAGGCAACGAAGAGGATCTGAAAGCAAGGCAGAATTGCAGGAAACAGATTTCAGGAGGTCGATTCGAATCGCCTTTAAAGCACATGAAAAGCAGCAAAACGTCGACAATGATGCCCTTGGCCAAAAAGGGCGTATGCGTTTTTTCCTGAATATATTCAGGAAAAAACGCATACGCCCTTTTTGGCCAACCAAGCAACCTGGAAAGGCAAATCAGCGCTACAAAGAAGTCTCGCTTCCCATCGGTCAAAAGGACCATGCGGAAAAAAGTGTCAAAACCAGAAATGCAGAATAGGCCATGGAGAAATGGGAGCCTTGCTACGCTGATGGGCGGGATGTAAATTGCCAACAGCCACTCTGGAGAAGTGTACGGTGTGTCCTGAAACATCGAAAAAACACAGCTTAGAGCGCATAGGGCACTTCCACTCATGGGCGTATAAATTGGGAAAACTAAAAATCAGCAAGACACAGGCACCCCAAAGTTTGGGGCTGCTCTGTTGACAAGAACCTCCACTTCGTGACACCTTAAATATCCCAGGAAAGAGAAAAATGGATAAAGAAGTGGTGGTCCTTATGTACAATGGAATATCACTCAGCCATGAAATCAATGTCATAAGGCTAGTAGCAGCATGATGAGTGTCTTTAGCTACGACGATTCTAAGTGAAATAAGTCAAACAGAAAAAGACACTTATCATAAGCTATCACTTATAGAGGGAATGTAAAAACCGCTACACTTGAACTGAATTACAAAACAGAACAGAGTCACACGTTTACAAAACACACTATGGCTGCTTAACGGGAAAGGTGGGGTGGGGTGATGCATAAAAGAAGGGTTTCAAATGAGCTCAGATACCGTTCCATAAACCCAATATGTAATAGAAAGACCTACTCCTTGCTCAGTGAACTGGACTCAACACCCCCTATTCACCGCACAAGAATATATCTGACTATTAAGAATCTTAAAACCTATGTATTGATATCTCTCTGGAAGTGAGTCAAGTGGCTGTAAAGCGGCAGAAACACAGCTGTGAAAAGCAGCTAAACCCCATTATAAAAATAAATTCCTTTTAAAAACCCGTGAAACAAAGACAGTGAAAGAGAGAGAAATTCTTACAAAATTCGTTCAGGGGCTGTGATGCAACCTGGATTGACCATATCTAGACCCACAGCTGGAGGAGACATAAGGGTGGACATTCTCGGGGCTGAGAGGTTTGGTGAGGTTGGGGGAGCAAACGCAGAGCCTTTAAAGTAATACTGCCTGTTACCCATCCCATGGGTCCCAAATCTCCAGGTTCAAGGGCATCTTCCTACCTCGAAAACATGCATGAGAAACCCAGAAGGTGGTACACCGTGTGATCGGGAAAGGTTTCTAAAACGCACCTCATTTCTCATCTCCTTGTGCTCGGGTTCACCATTCCAGCCGCTTTACTAGCAATCTCCCTCCTTGGAGAATCAGCACCTTTAACCTCCCGTTCCCTACAGCTTGCAATTTGTCCTGAGGATGAACGGGAAGAGGGGGAGCCAATGAGAGACTAGCTCTAGGTGTTGGGACAGGCACAGGTCACTCTATTTTCCCATCAGGAAGAAGAATTAACCACAGGCTCAGCCTGCCGCCGGGAAGCAGAATAGGGCCTGAGGCAATCCTGCGCTTTTGTGGCCAGCTCCCAAAAAAGCGAGTTGAAAAATGGAGCTCAGGGGCACTGCAATTCACAAACCTGCAGAGTTATAAATGATAACTCTCGTCCACAAATATATTGAGGGAAGGCAACGAAGAGGATCTGAAAGCAAGGCAGAATTGCAGGAAACAGATTTCAGGAGGTCGATTCGAATCGCCTTTAAAGCACATGAAAAGCAGCAAAACGTCGACAATGATGCCCTTGGCCAAAAAGGGCGTATGCGTTTTTTCCTGAATATATTCAGGAAAAAACGCATACGCCCTTTTTGGCCAACCAAGCAACCTGGAAAGGCAAATCAGCGCTACAAAGAAGTCTCGCTTCCCATCGGTCAAAAGGGCCATGCGGAAAAAAGTGTCAAAACCAGAAATGCAGAATAGGCCATGGAGAAATGGGAGCCTTGCTACGCTGATGGGCGGGATGTAAATTGCCAACAGCCACTCTGGAGAAGTGTACGGTGTGTCCTGAAACATCGAAAAAACACAGCTTAGAGCGCATAGGGCACTTCCACTCATGGGCATATAAATTGGGAAAACTAAAAATCAGCAAGACACAGGCACCCCAAAGTTTAGGGCTGCTCTGTTGACAAGAACCTCCACTTCATGACACCTTAAATATCCCAGGAAAGAGAAAAATGGATAAAGAAGTGGTGGTCCTTATGTACAATGGAATATCCCTCAGCCATGAAATCAATGTCATAAGGCTAGTAGCAGCATGATGAGTGGCTTTAGCTACGACGATTCTAAGTGAAATAAGTCACACAGAAAAAGACACTTATCATAAGCTATCACTTATAGAGGGAATGTAAAAACCGCTACACTTGAACTGAATTACAAAACAGAACAGAGTCACAGGTTTACAAAACCGAACAGAGTCACAAGTTTACAAAACACACTATGGCTGCTTAACGGGAAAGGTGGGGTGGGGTGATGCATAAAACAAGGGTTTCAAATGAGCTCAGATACCATTCCATAAACCCAATATGTAATAGAAAGACCTACTCCTTGCTCAGTGAACTGGACTCAACACCCCCTATTCACCGCACAAGAATATATCTGACTAGTAAGAATCTTAAAACCTATGTATTGATATCTCTCTGGAAGTGAGTCAAGTGGGTGTAAAGCGGCAGAAACACAGCCGTGAAAAACAGCTAAACCCCATTATAAAAATAAATTCCTTTTAAAAACCCGTGAAACAAAGACAGTGAAAGAGAGAGAAATTCTTACAAAATTCGTTCAGGGGCTGTGATGCAACCTGGATTGACCATATCTAGCCCCACAGCTGGAGGAGACATAAGGGTGGACATTCTCGGGGCTGAGAGGTTTGGTGAGGTTGGGGGAGCAAACGCAGAGCCTTTAAAGTAATACTGCCTGTTACCCATCCCATGGGTCCCAAATCTCCAGGTTCAAGGGCATCTTCCTACCTCGAAAACATGCATGAGAAACCCAGAAGGTGGTACACCGTGTGATCGGGAAAGGTTTGTAAAACGCACCTCATTTCTCATCTCCTTGTGCTCGGGTTCGCCATTCCAGCCGCTTTACTAGCAATCTCCCTCCTTGGAGAATCAGCACCTTTAACCTCCCGTTCCGTACAGCTTGCAATTTGTCCTGAGGATGAACGGGAAGAGGGGGAGCCAATGAGAGACTAGCTCTAGGTGTTGGGACAGGCACAGGTCACTCTATTTTCCCATCAGGAAGAAGAATTAACCACAGGCTCAGCCTGCCGCCCAGAAGCAGAATAGGGCCTGAGGCAATCCTGCGCTTTTGTGGCCAGCTCCCAAAAAAGCGAGTTGAAAAATGGAGCTCAGGGGCACTGCAATTCACAAACCTGCAGAGTTATAAATGATAACTCTCGTCCACAAATATATTGAGGGAAGGCAACGAAGAGGATCTGAAAGCAAGGCAGAATTGCAGGAAACAGATTTCAGGAGGTCGATTCGAATCGCCTTTAAAGCACATGAAAAGCAGCAAAACGTCGACAATGATGCCCTTGGCCAAAAAGGGCGTATGCGTTTTTTCCTGAATATATTCAGGAAAAAACGCATACGCCCTTTTTGGCCAACCAAGCAACCTGGAAAGGCAAATCAGCGCTACAAAGAAGTCTCGCTTCCCATCGGTCAAAAGGGCCATGCGGAAAAAAGTGTCAAAACCAGAAATGCAGAATAGGCCATGGAGAAATGGGAGCCTTGCTACGCTGATGGGCGGGATGTAAATTGCCAACAGCCACTCTGGAGAAGTGTACGGTGTGTCCTGAAACATCGAAAAAACACAGCTTAGAGCGCATAGGGCACTTCCACTCATGGGCATATAAATTGGGAAAACTAAAAATCAGCAATACACAGGCACCCGAAAGTTTAGGGCTGCTCTGTTGACAAGAACCTCCACTTCATGACACCTTAAATATCCCAGGAAAGAGAAAAATGGATAAAGAAGTGGTGGTCCTTATGTACAATGGAATATCCCTCAGCCATGAAATCAATGTCATAAGGCTAGTAGCAGCATGATGAGTGGCTTTAGCTACGACGATTCTAAGTGAAATAAGTCACACAGAAAAAGACACTTATCATAAGCTATCACTTATAGAGGGAATGTAAAAACCGCTACACTTGAACTGAATTACAAAACAGAACAGAGTCACACGTTTAGAAAACACACTATGGCTGCTTAACGGGAAAGGTGGGGTGGGGTGATGCATAAAACAAGGGTTTCAAATGAGCTCAGATACCGTTCCATAAACCCAATATGTAATAGAAAGACCTACTCCTTGCTCAGTGAACTGGACTCAACACCCCCTATTCACCGCACAAGAATATATCTGACTAGTAAGAATCTTAAAACCTATGTATTGATATCTCTCTGGAAGTGAGTCAAGTGGCTGTAAAGCCGCATAAACACAGCCGTGAAAAACAGCTAAACCCCATTATAAAAATAAATTCCTTTTAAAAACCCGTGAAACAAAGACAGTGAAAGAGAGAGAATTTCTTACAAAATTCGTTCAGGGGCTGTGATGCAACCTGGATTGACCATATCTAGACCCACAGCTGGATGAGACATAAGGGTGGACACTCTCGGGGCTGAGAGGTTTGGTGAGGTTGGGGGAGCAAACGCAGAGCCTTTAAAGTAATACTGCCTGTTACCCATCCCATGGGTCCCAAATCTCCAGGTTCAAGGGCATCTTCCTACCTCGAAAACATGCATGAGAAACCCAGAAGGTGGTACACCGTGTGATCGGGAAAGGTTTCTAAAACGCACCTCATTTCTCATCTCCTTGTGCTCGGGTTCGCCATTCCAGCCGCTTTACTAGCAATCTCCCTCCTTGGAGAATCAGCACCTTTAACCTCCCGTTCCGTACAGCTTGCAATTTGTCCTGAGGATGAACGGGAAGAGGGGGAGCCAATGAGAGACTAGCTCTAGGTGTTGGGACAGGCACAGGTCACTCTATTTTCCCATCAGGAAGAAGAATTAACCACAGGCTCAGCCTGCCGCCCGGAAGCAGAATAGGGCCTGAGGCAATCCTGCGCTTTTGCGGCCACCTCCCAAAAAAGCGAGTTGAAAAATGGAGCTCAGGGGCACTGCAATTCACAAACCTGCAGAGTTATAAATGATAACTCTCGTCCACAAATATATTGAGGGAAGGCAACGAAGAGGATCTGAAAGCAAGGCAGAATTGCAGGAAACAGATTTCAGGAGGTCGATTCGAATCGCCTTTAAAGCACATGAAAAGCAGCAAAACGTCGACAATGATGCCCTTGGCCAAAAAGGGCGTATGCGTTTTTTCCTGAATATATTCAGGAAAAAACGCATACGCCCTTTTTGGCCAACCAAGCAACCTGGAAAGGCAAATCAGCGCTACAAAGAAGTCTCGCTTCCCATCGGTCAAAAGGACCATGCGGAAAAAAGTGTCAAAACCAGAAATGCAGAATAGGCCATGGAGAAATGGGAGCCTTGCTACGCTGATGGGCGGGATGTAAATTGCCAACAGCCACTCTGGAGAAGTGTACGGTGTGTCCTGAAACATCGAAAAAACACAGCTTAGAGCGCATAGGGCACTTCCACTCATGGGCGTATAAATTGGGAAAACTAAAAATCAGCAAGACACAGGCACCCCAAAGTTTGGGGCTGCTCTGTTGACAAGAACCTCCACTTCGTGACACCTTAAATATCCCAGGAAAGAGAAAAATGGATAAAGAAGTGGTGGTCCTTATGTACAATGGAATATCACTCAGCCATGAAATCAATGTCATAAGGCTAGTAGCAGCATGATGAGTGTCTTTAGCTACGACGATTCTAAGTGAAATAAGTCAAACAGAAAAAGACACTTATCATAAGCTATCACTTATAGAGGGAATGTAAAAACCGCTACACTTGAACTGAATTACAAAACAGAACAGAGTCACACGTTTACAAAACACACTATGGCTGCTTAACGGGAAAGGTGGGGTGGGGTGATGCATAAAAGAAGGGTTTCAAATGAGCTCAGATACCGTTCCATAAACCCAATATGTAATAGAAAGACCTACTCCTTGCTCAGTGAACTGGACTCAACACCCCCTATTCACCGCACAAGAATATATCTGACTATTAAGAATCTTAAAACCTATGTATTGATATCTCTCTGGAAGTGAGTCAAGTGGCTGTAAAGCGGCAGAAACACAGCCGTGAAAAGCAGCTAAACCCCATTATAAAAATAAATTCCTTTTAAAAACCCGTGAAACAAAGACAGTGAAAGAGAGAGAAATTCTTACAAAATTCGTTCAGGGGCTGTGATGCAACCTGGATTGACCATATCTAGACCCACAGCTGGAGGAGACATAAGGGTGGACATTCTCGGGGCTGAGAGGTTTGGTGAGGTTGGGGGAGCAAACGCAGAGCCTTTAAAGTAATACTGCCTGTTACCCATCCCATGGGTCCCAAATCTCCAGGTTCAAGGGCATCTTCCTACCTCGAAAACATGCATGAGAAACCCAGAAGGTGGTACACCGTGTGATCGGGAAAGGTTTCTAAAACGCACCTCATTTCTCATCTCCTTGTGCTCGGGTTCACCATTCCAGCCGCTTTACTAGCAATCTCCCTCCTTGGAGAATCAGCACCTTTAACCTCCCGTTCCCTACAGCTTGCAATTTGTCCTGAGGATGAACGGGAAGAGGGGGAGCCAATGAGAGACTAGCTCTAGGTGTTGGGACAGGCACAGGTCACTATATTTTCCCATCAGGAAGAAGAATTAACCACAGGCTCAGCCTGCCGCCGGGAAGCAGAATAGGGCCTGAGGCAATCCTGCGCTTTTGTGGCCAGCTCCCAAAAAAGCGAGTTGAAAAATGGAGCTCAGGGGCACTGCAATTCACAAACCTGCAGAGTTATAAATGATAACTCTCGTCCACAAATATATTGAGGGAAGGCAACGAAGAGGATCTGAAAGCAAGGCAGAATTGCAGGAAACAGATTTCAGGAGGTCGATTCGAATCGCCTTTAAAGCACATGAAAAGCAGCAAAACGTCGACAATGATGCCCTTGGCCAAAAAGGGCGTATGCGTTTTTTCCTGAATATATTCAGGAAAAAACGCATACGCCCTTTTTGGCCAACCAAGCAACCTGGAAAGGCAAATCAGCGCTACAAAGAAGTCTCGCTTCCCATCGGTCAAAAGGGCCATACGGAAAAAAGTGTCAAAACCAGAAATGCAGAATAGGCCATGGAGAAATGGGAGCCTTGCTACGCTGATGGGCGGGATGTAAATTGCCAACAGCCACTCTGGAGAAGTGTACGGTGTGTCCTGAAACATCGAAAAAACACAGCTTAGAGCGCATAGGGCACTTCCACTCATGGGCATATAAATTGGGAAAACTAAAAATCAGCAAGACACAGGCACCCCAAAGTTTAGGGCTGCTCTGTTGACAAGAACCTCCACTTCATGACACCTTAAATATCCCAGGAAAGAGAAAAATGGATAAAGAAGTGGTGGTCCTTATGTACAATGGAATATCCCTCAGCCATGAAATCAATGTCATAAGGCTAGTAGCAGCATGATGAGTGGCTTTAGCTACGACGATTCTAAGTGAAATAAGTCACACAGAAAAAGACACTTATCATAAGCTATCACTTATAGAGGGAATGTAAAAACCGCTACACTTGAACTGAATTACAAAACAGAACAGAGTCACAGGTTTACAAAACCGAACAAAGTCACAAGTTTACAAAACACACTATGGCTGCTTAACGGGAAAGGTGGGGTGGGGTGATGCATAAAACAAGGGTTTCAAATGAGCTCAGATACCATTCCATAAACCCAATATGTAATAGAAAGACCTACTCCTTGCTCAGTGAACTGGACTCAACACCCCCTATTCACCGCACAAGAATATATCTGACTAGTAAGAATGTTAAAACCTATGTATTGATATCTCTCTGGAAGTGAGTCAAGTGGGTGTAAAGCGGCAGAAACACAGCCGTGAAAAACAGCTAAACCCCATTATAAAAATAAATTCCTTTTAAAAACCCGTGAAACAAAGACAGTGAAAGAGAGAGAAATTCTTACAAAATTCGTTCAGGGGCTGTGATGCAACCTGGATTGACCATATCTAGCCCCACAGCTGGAGGAGACATAAGGGTGGACATTCTCGGGGCTGAGAGGTTTGGTGAGGTTGGGGGAGCAAACGCAGAGCCTTTAAAGTAATACTGCCTGTTACCCATCCCATGGGTCCCAAATCTCCAGGTTCAAGGGCATCTTCCTACCTCGAAAACATGCATGAGAAACCCAGAAGGTGGTACACCGTGTGATCGGGAAAGGTTTGTAAAACGCACCTCATTTCTCATCTCCTTGTGCTCGGGTTCGCCATTCCAGCCGCTTTACTAGCAATCTCCCTCCTTGGAGAATCAGCACCTTTAACCTCCCGTTCCGTACAGCTTGCAATTTGTCCTGAGGATGAACGGGAAGAGGGGGAGCCAATGAGAGACTAGCTCTAGGTGTTGGGACAGGCACAGGTCACTCTATTTTCCCATCAGGAAGAAGAATTAACCACAGGCTCAGCCTGCCGCCCGGAAGCAGAATAGGGCCTGAGGGAATCCTGCGCTTTTGCGGCCAGCTCCCAAAAAAGCGAGTTGAAAAATGGAGCTCAGGGGCACTGCAATTCACAAACCTGCAGAGTTATAAATGATAACTCTCGTCCACAAATATATTGAGGGAAGGCAACGAAGAGGATCTGAAAGCAAGGCAGAATTGCAGGAAACAGATTTCAGGAGGTCGATTCGAATCGCCTTTAAAGCACATGAAAAGTAGCAAAACGTCGACAATGATGCCCTTGGCCAAAAAGGGCGTATGCGTTTTTTCCTGAATATATTCAGGAAAAAACGCATACGCCCTTTTTGGCCAACCAAGCAACCTGGAAAGGCAAATCAGCGCTACAAAGAAGTCTCGCTTCCCATCAGTCAAAAGGGCCATGCGGAAAAAAGTGTCAAAACCAGAAATGCAGAACAGGCCATGGAAAAATGGTAGCCTTGCTATGCTGATGGGCGGGATGTAAATTGCCAACAGCCACTCTGGAGAAGTGTACGGTGTGTCCTGAAACATCGAAAAAACACAGCTTAGAGCGCATACGGCACTTCCACTCATGGGCGTATAAATTGGGAAAACTAAAAATCAGCAAGACACAGGCACCCCAAAGTTTGGGGCTGCTCTGTTGACAAGAACCTCCACTTCGTGACACCTTAAATATCCCAGGAAAGAGAAAAATGGATAAAGAAGTGGTGGTCCTTATGTACAATGGAATATCACTCAGCCATGAAATCAATGTCATAAGGCTAGTAGCAGCATGATGAGTGGCTTTAGCTACGACGATTCTAAGTGAAATAAGTCACACAGAAAAAGACACTTATCATAAGCTATCACTTATAGAGGGAATGTAAAAACCGCTACACTTGAACTGAATTACAAAACAGAACAGAGTCACACGTTTAGAAAACACACTATGGCTGCTTAACGGGAAAGGTGGGGTGGGGTGATGCATAAAACAAGGGTTTCAAATGAGCTCAGATACCGTTCCATAAACCCAATATGTAATAGAAAGACCTACTCCTTGCTCAGTGAACTGGACTCAACACCCCCTATTCACCGCACAAGAATATATCTGACTAGTAAGAATCTTAAAACCTATGTATTGATATCTCTCTGGAAGTGAGTCAAGTGGCTGTAAAGCCGCATAAACACAGCCGTGAAAAACAGCTAAACCCCATTATAAAAATAAATTACTTTTAAAAACCCGTGAAACAAAGACAGTGAAAGAGAGAGAATTTCTTACAAAATTCGTTCAGGGGCTGTGATGCAACCTGGATTGACCATATCTAGACCCACAGCTGGATGAGACATAAGGGTGGACACTCTCGGGGCTGAGAGGTTTGGTGAGGTTGGGGGAGCAAACGCAGAGCCTTTAAAGTAATACTGCCTGTTACCCATCCCATGGGTCCCAAATCTCCAGGTTCAAGGGCATCTTCCTACCTCGAAAACATGCATGAGAAACCCAGAAGGTGGTACACCGTGTGATCGGGAAAGGTTTCTAAAACGCACCTCATTTCTCATCTCCTTGTGCTCGGGTTCGCCATTCCAGCCGCTTTACTAGCAATCTCCCTCCTTGGAGAATCAACACCTTTAACCTCCCGTTCCGTACAGCTTGCAATTTGTCCTGAGGATGAACGGGAAGAGGGGGAGCCAATGAGAGACTAGCTCTAGGTGTTGGGACAGGCACAGGTCACTCTATTTTCCCATCAGGAAGAAGAATTAACCACAGGCTCAGCCTGCTGCCCGGAAGCAGAATAGGGCCTGAGGCAATCCTGCGCTTTTGCGGCCACCTCCCAAAAAAGCGAGTTGAAAAATGGAGCTCAGGGGCACTGCAATTCACAAACCTGCAGAGTTATAAATGATAACTCTCGTCCACAAATATATTGAGGGAAGGCAACGAAGAGGATCTGAAAGCAAGGCAGAATTGCAGGAAACAGATTTCAGGAGGTCGATTCGAATCGCCTTTAAAGCACATGAAAAGCAGCAAAACGTCGACAATGATGCCCTTGGCCAAAAAGGGCGTATGCGTTTTTTCCTGAATATATTCAGGAAAAAACGCATACGCCCTTTTTGGCCAACCAAGCAACCTGGAAAGGCAAATCAGCGCTACAAAGAAGTCTCGCTTCCCATCGGTCAAAAGGACCATGCGGAAAAAAGTGTCAAAACCAGAAATGCAGAATAGGCCATGGAGAAATGGGAGCCTTGCTACGCTGATGGGCGGGATGTAAATTGCCAACAGCCACTCTGGAGAAGTGTACGGTGTGTCCTGAAACATCGAAAAAACACAGCTTAGAGCGCATAGGGCACTTCCACTCATGGGCGTATAAATTGGGAAAACTAAAAATCAGCAAGACACAGGCACCCCAAAGTTTGGGGCTGCTCTGTTGACAAGAACCTCCACTTCGTGACACCTTAAATATCCCAGGAAAGAGAAAAATGGATAAAGAAGTGGTGGTCCTTATGTACAATGGAATATCACTCAGCCATGAAATCAATGTCATAAGGCTAGTAGCAGCATGATGAGTGGCTTTAGCTACGACGATTCGAAGTGAAATAAGTCAAACAGAAAAAGACACTTATCATAAGCTATCACTTATAGAGGGAATGTAAAAACCGCTACACTTGAACTGAATTACAAAACAGAACAGAGTCACACGTTTACAAAACACACTATGGCTGCTTAACGGGAAAGGTGGGGTGGGGTGATGCATAAAAGAAGGGTTTCAAATGAGCTCAGATACCGTTCCATAAACCCAATATGTAATAGAAAGACCTACTCCTTGCTCAGTGAACTGGACTCAACACCCCCTATTCACCGCACAAGAATATATCTGACTATTAAGAATCTTAAAACCTATGTATTCATATCTCTCTGGAAGTGAGTCAAGTGGCTGTAAAGCGGCAGAAACACAGCCGTGAAAAGCAGCTAAACCCCATTATAAAAATAAATTACTTTTAAAAACCCGTGAAACAAAGACAGTGAAAGAGAGAGAAATTCTTACAAAATTCGTTCAGGGGCTGTGATGCAACCTGGATTGACCATATCTAGACCCACAGCTGGAGGAGACATAAGGGTGGACATTCTCGGGGCTGAGAGGTTTGGTGAGGTTGGGGGAGCAAACGCAGAGCCTTTAAAGTAATACTGCCTGTTACCCATCCCATGGGTCCCAAATCTCCAGGTTCAAGGGCATCTTCCTACCTCGAAAACATGCATGAGAAACTCAGAAGGTGGTACACCGTGTGATCGGGAAAGGTTTCTAAAACGCACCTCATTTCTCATCTCCTTGTGCTCGGGTTCACCATTCCAGCCGCTTTACTAGCAATCTCCCTCCTTGGAGAATCAGCACCTTTAACCTCCCGTTCCCTACAGCTTGCAATTTGTCCTGAGGATGAACGGGAAGAGGGGGAGCCAATGAGAGACTAGCTCTAGGTGTTGGGACAGGCACAGGTCACTCTATTTTCCCATCAGGAAGAAGAATTAACCACAGGCTCAGCCTGCCGCTGGGAAGCAGAATAGGGCCTGAGGCAATCCTGCGCTTTTGTGGCCAGCTCCCAAGAAAGCGAGTTGAAAAATGGAGCTCAGGGGCACTGCAATTCACAAACCTGCAGAGTTATAAATGATAACTCTCGTCCACAAATATATTGAGGGAAGGCAACGAAGAGGATCTGAAAGCAAGGCAGAATTGCAGGAAACAGATTTCAGGAGGTCGATTCGAATCGCCTTTAAAGCACATGAAAAGCAGCAAAACGTCGACAATGATGCCCTTGGCCAAAAAGGGCGTATGCGTTTTTTCCTGAATATATTCAGGAAAAAACGCATACGCCCTTTTTGGCCAACCAAGCAACCTGGAAAGGCAAATCAGCGCTACAAAGAAGTCTCGCTTCCCATCGGTCAAAAGGGCCATGCGGAAAAAAGTGTCAAAACCAGAAATGCAGAACAGGCCATGGAGAAATGGGAGCCTTGCTACGCTGATGGGCGGGATGTAAATTGCCAACAGCCACTCTGGAGAAGTGTACGGTGTGTCCTGAAACATCGAAAAAACACAGCTTAGAGCGCATAGGGCATTTCCACTCATGGGCGTATAAATTGGGAAAACTAAAAATCAGCAAGACACAGGCACCCGAAAGTTTAGGGCTGCTCTGTTGACAAGAACCTCCACTTCATGACACCTTAAATATCCCAGGAAAGAGAAAAATGGATAAAGAAGTGGTGGTCCTTATGTACAATGGAATATCACTCAGCCATGAAATCAATGTCATAAGGCTAGTAGCAGCATGATGAGTGGCTTTAGCTACGACGATTCTAAGTGAAATAAGTCACACAGAAAAAGACACTTATCATAAGCTATCACTTATAGAGGGAATGTAAAAACCGCTACACTTGAACTGAATTACAAAACAGAACAGAGTCACAGGTTTACAAAACAGAACAGAGTCACAAGTTTACAAAACACACTATGGCTGCTTAACGGGAAAGGTGGGGTGGGGTGATGCATAAAACAAGGGTTTCAAATGAGCTCAGATATCGTTCCATAAACCCAATATGTAATAGAAAGACCTACTCCTTGTTCAGTGAACTGGACTCAACACCCCCTATTCACCGCACAAGAATATATCTGACTAGTAAGAATCTTAAAACCTATGTATTGATATCTCTCTGGAAGTGAGTCAAGTGGGTGTAAAGCGGCAGAAACACAGCCGTGAAAAACAGGTAAACCCCATTATAAAAATAAATTACTTTTAAAAACCCGTGAAACAAAGACAGTGAAAGAGAGAGAAATTCTTACAAAATTCGTTCAGGGGCTGTGATGCAACCTGGATTGACCATATCTAGACCCACAGCTGGAGGAGACATAAGGGTAGACATTCTCGGGGCTGAGAGGTTTGGTGAGGTTGGGGGAGCAAACGCAGAGCCTTTAAAGTAATACTGCCTGTTACCCATCCCATGGGTCCCAAATCTCCAGGTTCAAGGGCATCTTCCTACCTCGAAAACATGCATGAGAAAACCAGAAGGTGGTACACCGTGTGATCGGGACAGGTTTGTAAAACGCACCTCATTTCTCATCTCCTTGTGCTCGGGTTCGCCATTCCAGCCACTTTACTAGCAATCTCCCTCCTTGGAGAATCAGCACCTTTAACCTCCCGTTCCGTACAGCTTGCAATTTGTCCTGAGGATGAACGGGAAGAGGGGGAGCCAATGAGAGACTAGCTCTAGGTGTTGGGACAGGCACAGGTCACTCTATTTTCCCATCAGGAAGAAGAATTAACCACAGGCTCAGCCTGCCGCCCGGAAGCAGAATAGGGCCTGAGGCAATCCTGCGCTTTTGCGGCCAGCTCCCAAAAAAGCGAGTTGAAAAATGGAGCTCAGGGGCACTGCAATTCACAAACCTGCAGAGTTATAAATGATAACTCTCGTCCACAAATATATTGAGGGAAGGCAACGAAGAGGATCTGAAAGCAAGGCAGAATTGCAGGAAACAGATTTCAGGAGGTCGATTCGAATCGCCTTTAAAGCACATGAAAAGCGGCAAAACGTCGACAATGATGCCCTTGGCCAAAAAGGGCGTATGCGTTTTTTCCTGAATATATTCAGGAAAAAACGCATACGCCCTTTTTGGCCAACCAAGCAACCTGGAAAGGCAAATCAGCGCTACAAAGAAGTCTCGCTTCCCATCGGTCAAAAGGGCCATGCGGAAAAAAGTGTCAAAACCAGAAATGCAGAATAGGCCATGGAGAAATGGGAGCCTTGCTACGCTGAAGGGCGGGATGTAAATTGCCAATAGCCACTCTGGAGAAGTGTACGGTGTGTCCTGAAACATCGAAAAAACACAGCTTAGAGCGCATAGGGCACTTCCACTCATGGGCATATAAATTGGGAAAACTAAAAATCAGCAAGACACAGGCACCCCAAAGTTTAGGGCTGCTCTGTTGACAAGAACCTCCACTTCATGACACCTTAAATATCCCAGGAAAGAGAAAAATGGATAAAGAAGTGGTGGTCCTTATGTACAATGGAATATCACTCAGCCATGAAATCAATGTCATAAGGCTAGTAGCAGCATGATGAGTGGCTTTAGCTACGACGATTCTAAGTGAAATAAGTCACACAGAAAAAGACACTTATCATAAGATATCACTTATAGAGGGAATGTAAAAACCGCTACACTTGAACTGGATTACAAAACAGAACAGAGTCACAGGTTTACAAAACAGAACAGAGTCACACGTTTACAAAACACACTATGGCTGCTTAACGGGAAAGGTGGGGTGGGGTGATGCATAAAACAAGGGTTTCAAATGAGCTGAGATACCGTTCCATAAACCCAATATGTAATAGAAAGACCTACTCCTTGCTCAGTGAACTGGACTCAACACCCCCTATTCACCGCACAAGACTATATCTGACTAGTAAGAATCTTAAAACCTATGTATTGATATCTCTCTGGAAGTGAGTCAAGTGGCTGTAAAGCCGCATAAACACAGCCGTGAAAAACAGCTAAACCCCATTATAAAAATAAATTACTTTTAAAAACCCGTGAAACAAAGACAGTGAAAGAGAGAGAATTTCTTACAAAATTCGTTCAGGGGCTGTGATGCAACCTGGATTGACCATATCTAGACCCACAGCTGGAGGAGACATAAGGGTGGACACTCTCGGGGCTGAGAGGTTTGGTGAGATAGGGGAGCAAACGCAGAGCCTTTAAAGTAATACTGCCTGTTACCCATCCCATGGGTCCCAAATCTCCAGGTTCAAGGGCATCTTCCTACCTCGAAAACATGCATGAGAAACCCAGAAGGTGGTACACCGTGTGATCGGGAAAGGTTTCTAAAACGCACCTCATTTCTCATCTCCTTGTGCTCGGGTTCGCCATTCCAGCCGCTTTACTAGCAATCTCCCTCCTTGGAGAATCAGCACCTTTAACCTCCCGTTCCATACAGCTTGCAATTTGTCCTGAGGATGAACGGGAAGAGGGGGAGCCAATGAGAGACTAGCTCTAGGTGTTGGGACAGGCACAGGTCACTCTATTTTCCCATCAGGAAGAAGAATTAACCACAGGCTCAGCCTGCCGCCCGGAAGCAGAATAGGGCCTGAGGCAATCCTGCGCTTTTGTGGCCAGCTCCCAAAAAAGCGAGTTGAAAAATGGAGCTCAGGGGCACTGCAATTCACAAACCTGCAGAGTTATAAATGATAACTCTCGTCCACAAATATATTGAGGGAAGGCAACGAAGAGGATCTGAATGCAAGGCAGAATTGCAGGAAACAGATTTCAGGAGGTCGATTCGAATCGCCTTTAAAGCACATGAAAAGCGGCAAAACGTCGACAATGATGCCCTTGGCCAAAAAGGGCGTATGCGTTTTTTCCTGAATATATTCAGGAAAAAACGCATACGCCCTTTTTGGCCAACCAAGCAACCTGGAAAGGCAAATCAGCGCTACAAAGAAGTCTCGCTTCCCATCGGTCAAAAGGGCCATGCGGAAAAAAGTGTCAAAACCAGAAATGCAGAACAGGCCATGGAGAAATGGGAGCCTTGCTACGCTGATGGGCGGGATGTAAATTGCCAACAGCCACTCTGGAGAAGTGTACGGTGTGTCCTGAAACATCGAAAAAACACAGCTTAGAGCGCATAGGGCATTTCCACTCATGGGCGTATAAATTGGGAAAACTAAAAATCAGCAAGACACAGGCACCCGAAAGTTTAGGGCTGCTCTGTTGACAAGAACCTCCACTTCATGACACCTTAAATATCCCAGGAAAGAGAAAAATGGATAAAGAAGTGGTGGTCCTTATGTACAATGGAATATCACTCAGCCATGAAATCAATGTCATAAGGCTAGTAGCAGCATGATGAGTGGCTTTAGCTACGACGATTCTAAGTGAAATAAGTCACACAGAAAAAGACACTTATCATAAGCTATCACTTATAGAGGGAATGTAAAAACCGCTACACTTGAACTGAATTACAAAACAGAACAGAGTCACAGGTTTACAAAACAGAACAGAGTCACAAGTTTACAAAACACACTATGGCTGCTTAACGGGAAAGGTGGGGTGGGGTGATGCATAAAACAAGGGTTTCAAATGAGCTCAGATATCGTTCCATAAACCCAATATGTAATAGAAAGACCTACTCCTTGTTCAGTGAACTGGACTCAACACCCCCTATTCACCACACAAGAATATATCTGACTAGTAAGAATCTTAAAACCTATGTATTGATATCTCTCTGGAAGTGAGTCAAGTGGGTGTAAAGCGGCAGAAACACAGCCGTGAAAAACGGGTAAACCCCATTATAAAAATAAATTACTTTTAAAAACCCGTGAAACAAAGACAGTGAAAGAGAGAGAAATTCTTACAAAATTCGTTCAGGGGCTGTGATGCAACCTGGATTGACCATATCTAGACCCACAGCTGGAGGAGACATAAGGGTAGACATTCTCGGGGCTGAGAGGTTTGGTGAGGTTGGGGGAGCAAACGCAGAGCCTTTAAAGTAATACTGCCTGTTACCCATCCCATGGGTCCCAAATCTCCAGGTTCAAGGGCATCTTCCTACCTCGAAAACATGCATGAGAAACCCAGAAGGTGGTACACCGTGTGATCGGGACAGGTTTGTAAAACGCACCTCATTTCTCATCTCCTTGTGCTCGGGTTCGCCATTCCAGCCGCTTTACTAGCAATCTCCCTCCTTGGAGAATCAGCACCTTTAACCTCCCGTTCCGTACAGCTTGCAATTTGTCCTGAGGATGAACGGGAAGAGGGGGAGCCAATGAGAGACTAGCTCTAGGTGTTGGGACAGGCACAGGTCACTCTATTTTCCCATCAGGAAGAAGAATTAACCACAGGCTCAGCGTGCCGCCCGGAAGCAGAATAGGGCCTGAGGCAATCCTGCGCTTTTGCGGCCAGCTCCCAAAAAAGCGAGTTGAAAAATGGAGCTCAGGGGCACTGCAATTCACAAACCTGCAGAGTTATAAATGATAACTCTCGTCCACAAATATATTGAGGGAAGGCAACGAAGAGGATCTGAAAGCAAGGCAGAATTGCAGGAAACAGATTTCAGGAGGTCGATTCGAATCGCCTTTAAAGCACATGAAAAGCGGCAAAACGTCGACAATGATGCCCTTGGCCAAAAAGGGCGTATGCGTTTTTTCCTGAATATATTCAGGAAAAAACGCATACGCCCTTTTTGGCCAACCAAGCAACCTGGAAAGGCAAATCAGCGCTACAAAGAAGTCTCGCTTCCCATCGGTCAAAAGGGCCATGCGGAAAAAAGTGTCAAAACCAGAAATGCAGAATAGGCCATGGAGAAATGGGAGCCTTGCTACGCTGAAGGGCGGGATGTAAATTGCCAATAGCCACTCTGGAGAAGTGTACGGTGTGTCCTGAAACATCGAAAAAACACAGCTTAGAGCGCATAGGACACTTCCACTCATGGGCATATAAATTGGGAAAACTAAAAATCAGCAAGACACAGGCACCCCAAAGTTTAGGGCTGCTCTGTTGACAAGAACCTCCAGTTCATGACACCTTAAATATCCCAGGAAAGAGAAAAATGGATAAAGAAGTGGTGGTCCTTATGTACAATGGAATATCACTCAGCCATGAAATCAATGTCATAAGGCTAGTAGCAGCATGATGAGTGGCTTTAGCTACGACGATTCTAAGTGAAATAAGTCACACAGAAAAAGACACTTATCATAAGATATCACTTATAGAGGGAATGTAAAAACCGCTACACTTGAACTGAATTACAAAACAGAACAGAGTCACAGGTTTACAAAACAGAACAGAGTCACACGTTTACAAAACACACTATGGCTGCTTAACGGGAAAGGTGGGGTGGGGTGATGCATAAAACAAGGGTTTCAAATGAGCTGAGATACCGTTCCATAAACCCAATATGTAATAGAAAGACCTACTCCTTGCTCAGTGAACTGGACTCAACACCCCCTATTCACCGCACAAGACTATATCTGACTAGTAAGAATCTTAAAACCTATGTATTGATATCTCTCTGGAAGTGAGTCAAGTGGCTGTAAAGCCGCATAAACACAGCCGTGAAAAACAGCTAAACCCCATTATAAAAATAAATTACTTTTAAAAACCCGTGAAACAAAGACAGTGAAAGAGAGAGAATTTCTTACAAAATTCGTTCAGGGGCTGTGATGCAACCTGGATTGACCATATCTAGACCCACAGCTGGAGGAGACATAAGGGTGGACACTCTCGGGGCTGAGAGGTTTGGTGAGGTTGGGGGAGCAAACGCAGAGCCTTTAAAGTAATACTGCCTGTTACCCATCCCATCGGTCCCAAATCTCCAGGTTCAAGGGCATCTTCCTACCTCGAAAACATGCATGAGAAACCCAGAAGGTGGTACACCGTGTGATCGGGAAAGGTTTCTAAAACGCACCTCATTTCTCATCTCCTTGTGCTCGGGTTCGCCATTCCAGCCGCTTTACTAGCAATCTCCCTCCTTGGAGAATCAGCACCTTTAACCTCCCGTTCCGTACAGCTTGCAATTTGTCCTGAGGATGAACGGGAAGAGGGGGAGCCAATGAGAGACTAGCTCTAGGTGTTGGGACAGGCACAGGTCACTCTATTTTCCCATCAGGAAGAAGAATTAACCACAGGCTCAGCGTGCCGCCCGGAAGCAGAATAGGGCCTGAGGCAATCCTGCGCTTTTGCGGCCAGCTCCCAAAAAAGCGAGTTGAAAAATGGAGCTCAGGGGCACTGCAATTCACAAACCTGCAGAGTTATAAATGATAACTCTCGTCCACAAATATATTGAGGGAAGGCAACGAAGAGGATCTGAAAGCAAGGCAGAATTGCAGGAAACAGATTTCAGGAGGTCGATTCGAATCGCCTTTAAAGCACATGAAAAGCGGCAAAACGTCGACAATGATGCCCTTGGCCAAAAAGGGCGTATGCGTTTTTTCCTGAATATATTCAGGAAAAAACGCATACGCCCTTTTTGGCCAACCAAGCAACCTGGAAAGGCAAATCAACGCTACAAAGAAGTCTCGCTTCCCATCGGTCAAAAGGGCCATGCGGAAAAAAGTGTCAAAACCAGAAATGCAGAACAGGCCATGGAGAAATGGGAGCCTTGCTACGCTGATGGGCGGGATGTAAATTGCCAACAGCCACTCTGGAGAAGTGTACGGTGTGTCCTGAAACATCGAAAAAACACAGCTTAGAGCGCATAGGGCACTTCCACTCATGGGCGTATAAATTGGGAAAACTAAAAATCAGCAAGACACAGGCACCCCAAAGTTTGGGGCTGCTCTGTTGACAAGAACCTCCACTTCGTGACACCTTAAATATCCCAGGAAAGAGAAAAATGGATAAAGAAGTGGTGGTCCTTATGTACAATGGAATATCACTCAGCCATGAAATCAATGTCATAAGGCTAGTAGCAGCATGATGAGTGGCTTTAGCTACGACGATTCTATGTGAAATAAGTCACACAGAAAAACACACTTATTATAAGCTATCACTTATAGAGGGAATGTAAAAACCGCTACACTTGAACTGAATTACAAAACAGAACAGAGTCACACGTTTACAAAACTCACTATGGCTGCTTAACGGGAAAGGTGGGGTGGGGTGCTTTCATGTGCTTTTATACGCCCATGAGTGGAAGTGCCCTATGCGCTCTAAGCTGTGTTTTTTCGATGTTTCAGGACACACCGTACACTTCTCCAGAGTGGCTGTTGGCAATTTACATCCCGCCCATCAGCGTAGCAAGGCTCCAATTTCTCCATGGCCAGTTCTGTATTTCTGGTTTTGACACTTTTTTCCGCATGGCCCTTTTGACCGATGGGAAGCTGAGATACCGTTCCATAAACCCAATATGTAATAGAAAGACCTACTCCTTGCTCAGTGAACTGGACTCAACACCCCCTATTCACCGCACAAGAATATATCTGACTAGTAAGAATCTTAAAACCTATGTATTGATATCTCTCTGGAAGTGAGTCAAGTGGCTGTAAAGCCGCATAAACACAGCTGTGAAAAACAGCTAAACCCCATTATAAAAATAAATTACTTTTAAAAACCCGTGAAACAAAGACAGTGAAAGAGAGAGAATTTCTTACAAAATTCGTTCAGGGGCTGTGATGCAACCTGGATTGACCATATCTAGACCCACAGCTGGAGGAGACATAAGGGTGGACACTCTCGGGGCTGAGAGGTTTGGTGAGGTTGGGGGAGCAAACGCAGAGCCTTTAAAGTAATACTGCCTGTTACCCATCCCATGGGTCCCAAATCTCCAGGTTCAAGGGCATCTTCCTACCTCGAAAACATGCATGAGAAACCCAGAAGGTGGTACACCGTGTGATCGGGAAAGGTTTCTTAAACGCACGTCATTTCTCATCTCCTTGTGCTCGGGTTCGCCATTCCAGCCGCTTTACTAGCAATCTCCCTCCTTGGAGAATCAGCACCTTTAACCTCCCGTTCCGTACAGCTTGCAATTTGTCCTGAGGATGAACGGGAAGAGGGGGAGCCAATGAGAGACTAGCTCTAGGTGTTGGGACAGGCACAGGTCACTCTATTTTCCCATCAGGAAGAAGAATTAACCACAGGCTCAGCCTGCCGCCCGGAAGCAGAATAGGGCCTGAGGCAATCCTGCGCTTTTGCGGCCAGCTCCCAAAAAAGCGAGTTGAAAAATGGAGCTCAGGGGCACTGCAATTCACAAAGCTGCAGAGTTATAAATGATAACTCTCGTCCACAAATATATTGAGGGAAGGCAACGAAGAGGATCTGAAAGCAAGGCAGAATTGAAGGAAACAGATTTCAGGAGGTCGATTCGAATCGCCTTTAAAGCACATGAAAAGCGGCAAAACGTCGACAATGATGCCCTTGGCCAAAAAGGGCGTATGCGTTTTTTCCTGAATATATTCAGGAAAAAACGCATACGCCCTTTTTGGCCAACCAAGCAACCTGGAAAGGCAAATCAGCGCTACAAAGAAGTCTCGCTTCCCATCGGTCAAAAGGGCCATGCGGAAAAAAGTGTCAAAACCAGAAATGCAGAACAGGCCATGGAGAAATGGGAGCCTTGCTAGGCTGATGGGCGGGATGTAAATTGCCAACAGCCACTCTGGAGAAGTGTACGGTGTGTCCTGAAACATCGAAAAAACACAGCTTAGAGCGCATAGGGCACTTCCACTCATGGGCGTATAAATTGGGAAAACTAAAAATCAGCAAGACACAGGCACCCCAAAGTTTGGGGCTGCTCTGTTGACAAGAACCTCCACTTCGTGACACCTTAAATATCCCAGGAAAGAGAAAAATGGATAAAGAAGTGGTGGTCCTTATGTACAATGGAATATCACTCAGCCATGAAATCAATGTCATAAGGCTAGTAGCAGCATGATGAGTGGCTTTAGCTACGACGATTCTAAGTGAAATAAGTCACACAGAAAAAGACACTTATCATAAGCTATCACTTATAGAGGGAATGTAAAAACCGCTACACTTGAACTGAATTACAAAACAGAACAGAGTCACACGTTTAGAAAACACACTATGGCTGCTTAACGGGAAAGGTGGGGTGGGGTGATGCATAAAACAAGGGTTTCAAATGAGCTCAGATACCGTTCCATAAACCCAATATGTAATAGAAAGACCTACTCCTTGCTCAGTGAACTGGACTCAACACCCCCTATTCACCGCACAAGAATATATCTGACTAGTAAGAATCTTAAAACCTATGTATTGATATCTCTCTGGAAGTGAGTCAAGTGGCTGTAAAGCCGCATAAACACAGCTGTGAAAAACAGCTAAACCCCATTATAAAAATAAATTACTTTTAAAAACCCGTGAAACAAAGACAGTGAAAGAGAGAGAATTTCTTACAAAATTCGTTCAGGGGCTGTGATGCAATCTGGATTGACCATATCTAGACCCACAGCTGGATGAGACATAAGGGTGGACACTCTCGGGGCTGAGAGGTTTGGTGAGGTTGGGGGAGCAAACGCAGAGCCTTTAAAGTAATACTGCCTGTTACCCATCCCATCGGTCCCAAATCTCCAGGTTCAAGGGCATCTTCCTACCTCGAAAACATGCATGAGAAACCCAGAAGGTGGTACACCGTGTGATCGGGAAAGGTTTCTAAAACGCACCTCATTTCTCATCTCCTTGTGCTCGGGTTCGCCATTCCAGCCGCTTTACTAGCAATCTCCCTCCTTGGAGAATCAGCACCTTTAACCTCCCGTTCCGTACAGCTTGCAATTTGTCCTGAGGATGAACGGGAAGAGGGGGAGCCAATGAGAGACTAGCTCTAGGTGTTGGGACAGGCACAGGTCACTCTATTTTCCCATCAGGAAGAAGAATTAACCACAGGCTCAGCCTGCCGCCCGGAAGCAGAATAGGGCCTGAGGCAATCCTGCGCTTTTGCGGCCAGCTCCCAAAAAAGCGAGTTGAAAAATGGAGCTCAGGGGCACTGCAATTCACAAAGCTGCAGAGTTATAAATGATAACTCTCGTCCACAAATATATTGAGGGAAGGCAACGAAGAGGATCTGAAAGCAAGGCAGAATTGAAGGAAACAGATTTCAGGAGGTCGATTCGAATCGCCTTTAAAGCACATGAAAAGCGGCAAAACGTCGACAATGATGCCCTTGGCCAAAAAGGGCGTATGCGTTTTTTCCTGAATATATTCAGGAAAAAACGCATACGCCCTTTTTGGCCAACCAAGCAACCTGGAAAGGCAAATCAGCGCTACAAAGAAGTCTCGCTTCCCATCGGTCAAAAGGGCCATGCGGAAAAAAGTGTCAAAACCAGAAATGCAGAACAGGCCATGCAGAAATGGGAGCCTTGCTACGCTGATGGGCGGGATGTAAATTGCCAACAGCCACTCTGGAGAAGTGTACGGTGTGTCCTGAAACATCGAAAAAACACAGCTTAGAGCGCATAGGGCACTTCCACTCATGGGCGTATAAATTGGGAAAACTAAAAATCAGCAAGACACAGGCACCCCAAAGTTTGGGGCTGCTCTGTTGACAAGAACCTCCACTTCGTGACACCTTAAATATCCCAGGAAAGAGAAAAATGGATAAAGAAGTGGTGGTCCTTATGTACAATGGAATATCACTCAGCCATGAAATCAATGTCATAAGGCTAGTAGCAGCATGATGAGTGGCTTTAGCTACGACGATTCTAAGTGAAATAAGTCACACAGAAAAAGACACTTATCATAAGCTATCACTTATAGAGGGAATGTAAAAACCGCTACACTTGAACTGAATTACAAAACAGAACAGAGTCACACGTTTAGAAAACACACTATGGCTGCTTAACGGGAAAGGTGGGGTGGGGTGATGCATAAAACAAGGGTTTCAAATGAGCTCAGATACCGTTCCATAAACCCAATATGTAATAGAAAGACCTAGTCCTTGCTCAGTGAACTGGACTCAACACCCCCTATTCACCGCACAAGAATATATCTGACTAGTAAGAATCTTAAAACCTATGTATTGATATCTCTCTGGAAGTGAGTCAAGTGGCTGTAAAGCCGCATAAACACAGCTGTGAAAAACAGCTAAACCCCATTATAAAAATAAATTACTTTTAAAAACCCGTGAAACAAAGACAGTGAAAGAGAGAGAATTTCTTACAAAATTCGTTCAGGGGCTGTGATGCAATCTGGATTGACCATATCTAGACCCACAGCTGGATGAGACATAAGGGTGGACACTCTCGGGGCTGAGAGGTTTGGTGAGGTTGGGGGAGCAAACGCAGAGCCTTTAAAGTAATACTGCCTGTTACCCATCCCATCGGTCCCAAATCTCCAGGTTCAAGGGCATCTTCCTACCTCGAAAACATGCATGAGAAACCCAGAAGGTGGTACACCGTGTGATCGGGAAAGGTTTCTAAAACGCACCTCATTTCTCATCTCCTTGTGCTCGGGTTCGCCATTCCAGCCGCTTTACTAGCAATCTCCCTCCTTGGAGAATCAGCACCTTTAACCTCCCGTTCCGTACAGCTTGCAATTTGTCCTGAGGATGAACGGGAAGAGGGGGAGCCAATGAGAGACTAGCTCTAGGTGTTGGGACAGGCACAGGTCACTCTATTTTCCCATCAGGAAGAAGAATTAACCACAGGCTCAGCATGCCGCCCGGAAGCAGAATAGGGCCTGAGGCAATCCTGCGCTTTTGCGGCCAGCTCCCAAAAAAGCGAGTTGAAAAATGGAGCTCAGGGGCACTGCAATTCACAAACCTGCAGAGTTATAAATGATAACTCTCGTCCACAAATATATTGAGGGAAGGCAACGAAGAGGATCTGAAAGCAAGGCAGAATTGCAGGAAACAGATTTCAGGAGGTCGATTCGAATCGCCTTTAAAGCACATGAAAAGCGGCAAAACGTCGACAATGATGCCCTTGGCCAAAAAGGGCGTATGCGTTTTTTCCTGAATATATTCAGGAAAAAACGCATACGCCCTTTTTGGCCAACCAAGCAACCTGGAAAGGCAAATCAGCGCTACAAAGAAGTCTCGCTTCCCATCGGTCAAAAGGGCCATGCGGAAAAAAGTGTCAAAACCAGAAATGCAGAACAGGCCATGCAGAAATGGGAGCCTTGCTACGCTGATGGGCGGGATGTAAATTGCCAACAGCCACTCTGGAGAAGTGTACGGTGTGTCCTGAAACATCGAAAAAACACAGCTTAGAGCGCATAGGGCACTTCCACTCATGGGCGTATAAATTGGGAAAACTAAAAATCAGCAAGACACAGGCACCCCAAAGTTTGGGGCTGCTCTGTTGACAAGAACCTCCACTTCGTGACACCTTAAATATCCCAGGAAAGAGAAAAATGGATAAAGAAGTGGTGGTCCTTATGTACAATGGAATATCACTCAGCCATGAAATCAATGTCATAAGGCTAGTAGCAGCATGATGAGTGGCTTTAGCTACGACGATTCTAAGTGAAATAAGTCACACAGAAAAAGACACTTATCATAAGCTATCACTTATAGAGGGAATGTAAAAACCGCTACACTTGAACTGAATTACAAAACAGAACAGAGTCACACGTTTAGAAAACACACTATGGCTGCTTAACGGGAAAGGTGGGGTGGGGTGATGCATAAAACAAGGGTTTCAAATGAGCTCAGATACCGTTCCATAAACCCAATATGTAATAGAAAGACCTACTCCTTGCTCAGTGAACTGGACTCAACACCCCCTATTCACCGCACAAGAATATATCTGACTAGTAAGAATCTTAAAACCTATGTATTGATATCTCTCTGGAAGTGAGTCAAGTGGCTGTAAAGCCGCATAAACACAGCCGTGAAAAACAGCTAAACCCCATTATAAAAATAAATTAATTTTAAAAACCCGTGAAACAAAGACAGTGAAAGAGAGAGAATTTCTTACAAAATTCGTTCAGGGGCTGTGATGCAACCTGGATTGACCATATCTAGACCCACAGCTGGATGAGACATAAGGGTGGACACTCTCGGGGCTGAGAGGTTTGGTGAGGTTGGGGGAGCAAACGCAGAGCCTTTAAAGTAATACTGCCTGTTACCCATCCCATCGGTCCCAAATCTCCAGGTTCAAGGGCATCTTCCTACCTCGAAAACATGCATGAGAAACCCAGAAGGTGGTACACCGTGTGATCGGGAAAGGTTTCTAAAACGCACCTCATTTCTCATCTCCTTGTGCTCGGGTTCGCCATTCCAGCCGCTTTACTAGCAATCTCCCTCCTTGGAGAATCAGCACCTTTAACCTCCCGTTCCGTACAGCTTGCAATTTGTCCTGAGGATGAACGGGAAGAGGGGGAGCCAATGAGAGACTAGCTCTAGGTGTTGGGACAGGCACAGGTCACTCTATTTTCCCATCAGGAAGAAGAATTAACCACAGGCTCAGCGTGCCGCCCGGAAGCAGAATAGGGCCTGAGGCAATCCTGCGCTTTTGCGGCCAGCTCCCAAAAAAGCGAGTTGAAAAATGGAGCTCAGGGGCACTGCAATTCACAAACCTGCAGAGTTATAAATGATAACTCTCGTCCACAAATATATTGAGGGAAGGCAACGAAGAGGATCTGAAAGCAAGGCAGAATTGCAGGAAACAGATTTCAGGAGGTCGATTCGAATCGCCTTTAAAGCACATGAAAAGCGGCAAAACGTCGACAATGATGCCCTTGGCCAAAAAGGGCGTATGCGTTTTTTCCTGAATATATTCAGGAAAAAACGCATACGCCCTTTTTGGCCAACCAAGCAACCTGGAAAGGCAAATCAACGCTACAAAGAAGTCTCGCTTCCCATCGGTCAAAAGGGCCATGCGGAAAAAAGTGTCAAAACCAGAAATGCAGAACAGGCCATGGAGAAATGGGAGCCTTGCTACGCTGATGGGCGGGATGTAAATTGCCAACAGCCACTCTGGAGAAGTGTACGGTGTGTCCTGAAACATCGAAAAAACACAGCTTAGAGCGCATAGGGCACTTCCACTCATGGGCGTATAAATTGGGAAAACTAAAAATCAGCAAGACACAGGCACCCCAAAGTTTGGGGCTGCTCTGTTGACAAGAACCTCCACTTCGTGACACCTTAAATATCCCAGGAAAGAGAAAAATGGATAAAGAAGTGGTGGTCCTTATGTACAATGGAATATCACTCAGCCATGAAATCAATGTCATAAGGCTAGTAGCAGCATGATGAGTGGCTTTAGCTACGACGATTCTATGTGAAATAAGTCACACAGAAAAACACACTTATTATAAGCTATCACTTATAGAGGGAATGTAAAAACCGCTACACTTGAACTGAATTACAAAACAGAACAGAGTCACACGTTTACAAAACTCACTATGGCTGCTTAACGGGAAAGGTGGGGTGGGGTGCTTTCATGTGCTTTTATACGCCCATGAGTGGAAGTGCCCTATGCGCTCTAAGCTGTGTTTTTTCGATGTTTCAGGACACACCGTACACTTCTCCAGAGTGGCTGTTGGCAATTTACATCCCGCCCATCAGCGTAGCAAGGCTCCAATTTCTCCATGGCCAGTTCTGTATTTCTGGTTTTGACACTTTTTTCCGCATGGCCCTTTTGACCGATGGGAAGCTGAGATACCGTTCCATAAACCCAATATGTAATAGAAAGACCTACTCCTTGCTCAGTGAACTGGACTCAACACCCCCTATTCACCGCACAAGAATATATCTGACTAGTAAGAATCTTAAAACCTATGTATTGATATCTCTCTGGAAGTGAGTCAAGTGGCTGTAAAGCCGCATAAACACAGCTGTGAAAAACAGCTAAACCCCATTATAAAAATAAATTACTTTTAAAAACCCGTGAAACAAAGACAGTGAAAGAGAGAGAATTTCTTACAAAATTCGTTCAGGGGCTGTGATGCAACCTGGATTGACCATATCTAGACCCACAGCTGGAGGAGACATAAGGGTGGACACTCTCGGGGCTGAGAGGTTTGGTGAGGTTGGGGGAGCAAACGCAGAGCCTTTAAAGTAATACTGCCTGTTACCCATCCCATGGGTCCCAAATCTCCAGGTTCAAGGGCATTTTCCTACCTCGAAAACATGCATGAGAAACCCAGAAGGTGGTACACCGTGTGATCGGGAAAGGTTTCTTAAACGCACCTCATTTCTCATCTCCTTGTGCTCGGGTTCGCCATTCCAGCCGCTTTACTAGCAATCTCCCTCCTTGGAGAATCAGCACCTTTAACCTCCCGTTCCGTACAGCTTGCAATTTGTCCTGAGGATGAACGGGAAGAGGGGGAGCCAATGAGAGACTAGCTCTAGGTGTTGGGACAGGCACAGGTCACTCTATTTTCCCATCAGGAAGAAGAATTAACCACAGGCTCAGCCTGCCGCCCGGAAGCAGAATAGGGCCTGAGGCAATCCTGCGCTTTTGCGGCCAGCTCCCAAAAAAGCGAGTTGAAAAATGGAGCTCAGGGGCACTGCAATTCACAAAGCTGCAGAGTTATAAATGATAACTCTCGTCCACAAATATATTGAGGGAAGGCAACGAAGAGGATCTGAAAGCAAGGCAGAATTGAAGGAAACAGATTTCAGGAGGTCGATTCGAATCGCCTTTAAAGCACATGAAAAGCGGCAAAACGTCGACAATGATGCCCTTGGCCAAAAAGGGCGTATGCGTTTTTTCCTGAATATATTCAGGAAAAAACGCATACGCCCTTTTTGGCCAACCAAGCAACCTGGAAAGGCAAATCAGCGCTACAAAGAAGTCTCGCTTCCCATCGGTCAAAAGGGCCATGCGGAAAAAAGTGTCAAAACCAGAAATGCAGAACAGGCCATGGAGAAATGGGAGCCTTGCTAGGCTGATGGGCGGGATGTAAATTGCCAACAGCCACTCTGGAGAAGTGTACGGTGTGTCCTGAAACATCGAAAAAACACAGCTTAGAGCGCATAGGGCACTTCCACTCATGGGCGTATAAATTGGGAAAACTAAAAATCAGCAAGACACAGGCACCCCAAAGTTTGGGGCTGCTCTGTTGACAAGAACCTCCACTTCGTGACACCTTAAATATCCCAGGAAAGAGAAAAATGGATAAAGAAGTGGTGGTCCTTATGTACAATGGAATATCACTCAGCCATGAAATCAATGTCATAAGGCTAGTAGCAGCATGATGAGTGGCTTTAGCTACGACGATTCTAAGTGAAATAAGTCACACAGAAAAAGACACTTATCATAAGCTATCACTTATAGAGGGAATGTAAAAACCGCTACACTTGAACTGAATTACAAAACAGAACAGAGTCACACGTTTAGAAAACACACTATGGCTGCTTAACGGGAAAGGTGGGGTGGGGTGATGCATAAAACAAGGGTTTCAAATGAGCTCAGATACCGTTCCATAAACCCAATATGTAATAGAAAGACCTACTCCTTGCTCAGTGAACTGGACTCAACACCCCCTATTCACCGCACAAGAATATATCTGACTAGTAAGAATCTTAAAACCTATGTATTGATATCTCTCTGGAAGTGAGTCAAGTGGCTGTAAAGCCGCATAAACACAGCTGTGAAAAACAGCTAAACCCCATTATAAAAATAAATTACTTTTAAAAACCCGTGAAACAAAGACAGTGAAAGAGAGAGAATTTCTTACAAAATTCGTTCAGGGGCTGTGATGCAATCTGGATTGACCATATCTAGACCCACAGCTGGATGAGACATAAGGGTGGACACTCTCGGGGCTGAGAGGTTTGGTGAGGTTGGGGGAGCAAACGCAGAGCCTTTAAAGTAATACTGCCTGTTACCCATCCCATCGGTCCCAAATCTCCAGGTTCAAGGGCATCTTCCTACCTCGAAAACATGCATGAGAAACCCAGAAGGTGGTACACCGTGTGATCGGGAAAGGTTTCTAAAACGCACCTCATTTCTCATCTCCTTGTGCTCGGGTTCGCCATTCCAGCCGCTTTACTAGCAATCTCCCTCCTTGGAGAATCAGCACCTTTAACCTCCCGTTCCGTACAGCTTGCAATTTGTCCTGAGGATGAACGGGAAGAGGGGGAGCCAATGAGAGACTAGCTCTAGGTGTTGGGACAGGCACAGGTCACTCTATTTTCCCATCAGGAAGAAGAATTAACCACAGGCTCAGCATGCCGCCCGGAAGCAGAATAGGGCCTGAGGCAATCCTGCGCTTTTGCGGCCAGCTCCCAAAAAAGCGAGTTGAAAAATGGAGCTCAGGGGCACTGCAATTCACAAACCTGCAGAGTTATAAATGATAACTCTCGTCCACAAATATATTGAGGGAAGGCAACGAAGAGGATCTGAAAGCAAGGCAGAATTGCAGGAAACAGATTTCAGGAGGTCGATTCGAATCGCCTTTAAAGCACATGAAAAGCGGCAAAACGTCGACAATGATGCCCTTGGCCAAAAAGGGCGTATGCGTTTTTTCCTGAATATATTCAGGAAAAAACGCATACGCCCTTTTTGGCCAACCAAGCAACCTGGAAAGGCAAATCAGCGCTACAAAGAAGTCTCGCTTCCCATCGGTCAAAAGGGCCATGCGGAAAAAAGTGTCAAAACCAGAAATGCAGAACAGGCCATGCAGAAATGGGAGCCTTGCTACGCTGATGGGCGGGATGTAAATTGCCAACAGCCACTCTGGAGAAGTGTACGGTGTGTCCTGAAACATCGAAAAAACACAGCTTAGAGCGCATAGGGCACTTCCACTCATGGGCGTATAAATTGGGAAAACTAAAAATCAGCAAGACACAGGCACCCCAAAGTTTGGGGCTGCTCTGTTGACAAGAACCTCCACTTCGTGACACCTTAAATATCCCAGGAAAGAGAAAAATGGATAAAGAAGTGGTGGTCCTTATGTACAATGGAATATCACTCAGCCATGAAATCAATGTCATAAGGCTAGTAGCAGCATGATGAGTGGCTTTAGCTACGACGATTCTAAGTGAAATAAGTCACACAGAAAAAGACACTTATCATAAGCTATCACTTATAGAGGGAATGTAAAAACCGCTACACTTGAACTGAATTACAAAACAGAACAGAGTCACACGTTTAGAAAACACACTATGGCTGCTTAACGGGAAAGGTGGGGTGGGGTGATGCATAAAACAAGGGTTTCAAATGAGCTCAGATACCGTTCCATAAACCCAATATGTAATAGAAAGACCTACTCCTTGCTCAGTGAACTGGACTCAACACCCCCTATTCACCGCACAAGAATATATCTGACTAGTAAGAATCTTAAAACCTATGTATTGATATCTCTCTGGAAGTGAGTCAAGTGGCTGTAAAGCCGCATAAACACAGCCGTGAAAAACAGCTAAACCCCATTATAAAAATAAATTACTTTTAAAAACCCGTGAAACAAAGACAGTGAAAGAGAGAGAATTTCTTACAAAATTCGTTCAGGGGCTGTGATGCAACCTGGATTGACCATATCTAGACCCACAGCTGGATGAGACATAAGGGTGGACACTCTCGGGGCTGAGAGGTTTGGTGAGGTTGGGGGAGCAAACGCAGAGCCTTTAAAGTAATACTGCCTGTTACCCATCCCATCGGTCCCAAATCTCCAGGTTCAAGGGCATCTTCCTACCTCGAAAACATGCATGAGAAACCCAGAAGGTGGTACACCGTGTGATCGGGAAAGGTTTCTAAAACGCACCTCATTTCTCATCTCCTTGTGCTCGGGTTCGCCATTCCAGCCGCTTTACTAGCAATCTCCCTCCTTGGAGAATCAGCACCTTTAACCTCCCGTTCCGTACAGCTTGCAATTTGTCCTGAGGATGAACGGGAAGAGGGGGAGCCAATGAGAGACTAGCTCTAGGTGTTGGGACAGGCACAGGTCACTCTATTTTCCCATCAGGAAGAAGAATTAACCACAGGCTCAGCGTGCCGCCCGGAAGCAGAATAGGGCCTGAGGCAATCCTGCGCTTTTGCGGCCAGCTCCCAAAAAAGCGAGTTGAAAAATGGAGCTCAGGGGCACTGCAATTCACAAACCTGCAGAGTTATAAATGATAACTCTCGTCCACAAATATATTGAGGGAAGGCAACGAAGAGGATCTGAAAGCAAGGCAGAATTGCAGGAAACAGATTTCAGGAGGTCGATTCGAATCGCCTTTAAAGCACATGAAAAGCGGCAAAACGTCGACAATGATGCCCTTGGCCAAAAAGGGCGTATGCGTTTTTTCCTGAATATATTCAGGAAAAAACGCATACGCCCTTTTTGGCCAACCAAGCAACCTGGAAAGGCAAATCAGCGCTACAAAGAAGTCTCGCTTCCCATCGGTCAAAAGGGCCATGCGGAAAAAAGTGTCAAAACCAGAAATGCAGAACAGGCCATGGAGAAATGGGAGCCTTGCTACGCTGATGGGCGGGATGTAAATTGCCAACAGCCACTCTGGAGAAGTGTACGGTGTGTCCTGAAACATCGAAAAAACACAGCTTAGAGCGCATAGGGCACTTCCACTCATGGGCGTATAAATTGGGAAAACTAAAAATCAGCAAGACACAGGCACCCCAAAGTTTGGGGCTGCTCTGTTGACAAGAACCTCCACTTCGTGACACCTTAAATATCCCAGGAAAGAGAAAAATGGATAAAGAAGTGGTGGTCCTTATGTACAATGGAATATCACTCAGCCATGAAATCAATGTCATAAGGCTAGTAGCAGCATGATGAGTGGCTTTAGCTACGACGATTCTATGTGAAATAAGTCACACAGAAAAACACACTTATTATAAGCTATCACTTATAGAGGGAATGTAAAAACCGCTACACTTGAACTGAATTACAAAACAGAACAGAGTCACACGTTTACAAAACTCACTATGGCTGCTTAACGGGAAAGGTGGGGTGGGGTGCTTTCATGTGCTTTTATACGCCCATGAGTGGAAGTGCCCTATGCGCTCTAAGCTGTGTTTTTTCGATGTTTCAGGACACACCGTACACTTCTCCAGAGTGGCTGTTGGCAATTTACATCCCGCCCATCAGCGTAGCAAGGCTCCAATTTCTCCATGGCCAGTTCTGTATTTCTGGTTTTGACACTTTTTTCCGCATGGCCCTTTTGACCGATGGGAAGCTGAGATACCGTTCCATAAACCCAATATGTAATAGAAAGACCTACTCCTTGCTCAGTGAACTGGACTCAACACCCCCTATTCACCGCACAAGAATATATCTGACTAGTAAGAATCTTAAAACCTATGTATTGATATCTCTCTGGAAGTGAGTCAAGTGGCTGTAAAGCCGCATAAACACAGCTGTGAAAAACAGCTAAACCCCATTATAAAAATAAATTACTTTTAAAAACCCGTGAAACAAAGACAGTGAAAGAGAGAGAAATTCTTACAAAATTCGTTCAGGGGCTGTGATGCAACCTGGATTGACCATATCTAGACCCACAGCTGGATGAGACATAAGGGTGGACACTCTCGGGGCTGAGAGGTTTGGTGAGGTTGGGGGAGCAAACGCAGAGCCTTTAAAGTAATACTGCCTGTTACCCATCCCATGGGTCCCAAATCTCCAGGTTCAAGGGCATTTTCCTACCTCGAAAACATGCATGAGAAACCCAGAAGGTGGTACACCGTGTGATCGGGAAAGGTTTCTAAAACGCACCTCATTTCTCATCTCCTTGTGCTCGGGTTCGCCATTCCAGCCACTTTACTAGCAATCTCCCTCCTTGGAGAATCAGCACCTTTAACCTCCCGTTCCGTACAGCTTGCAATTTGTCCTGAGGATGAACGGGAAGAGGGGGAGCCAATGAGAGACTAGCTCTAGGTGTTGGGACAGGCACAGGTCACTCTATTTTCCCATCAGGAAGAAGAATTAACCACAGGCTCAGCCTGCCGCCCGGAAGCAGAATAGGGCCTGAGGCAATCCTGCGCTTTTGCGGCCAGCTCCCAAAAAAGCGAGTTGAAAAATGGAGCTCAGGGGCACTGCAATTCACAAAGCTGCAGAGTTATAAATGATAACTCTCGTCCACAAATATATTGAGGGAAGGCAACGAAGAGGATCTGAAAGCAAGGCAGAATTGAAGGAAACAGATTTCAGGAGGTCGATTCGAATCGCCTTTAAAGCACATGAAAAGCGGCAAAACGTCGACAATGATGCCCTTGGCCAAAAAGGGCGTATGCGTTTTTTCCTGAATATATTCAGGAAAAAACGCATACGCCCTTTTTGGCCAACCAAGCAACCTGGAAAGGCAAATCAGCGCTACAAAGAAGTCTCGCTTCCCATCGGTCAAAAGGGCCATGCGGAAAAAAGTGTCAAAACCAGAAATGCAGAACAGGCCATGGAGAAATGGGAGCCTTGCTAGGCTGATGGGCGGGATGTAAATTGCCAACAGCCACTCTGGAGAAGTGTACGGTGTGTCCTGAAACATCGAAAAAACACAGCTTAGAGCGCATAGGGCACTTCCACTCATGGGCGTATAAATTGGGAAAACTAAAAATCAGCAAGACACAGGCACCCCAAAGTTTGGGGCTGCTCTGTTGACAAGAACCTCCACTTCGTGACACCTTAAATATCCCAGGAAAGAGAAAAATGGATAAAGAAGTGGTGGTCCTTATGTACAATGGAATATCACTCAGCCATGAAATCAATGTCATAAGGCTAGTAGCAGCATGATGAGTGGCTTTAGCTACGACGATTCTAAGTGAAATAAGTCACACAGAAAAAGACACTTATCATAAGCTATCACTTATAGAGGGAATGTAAAAACCGCTACACTTGAACTGAATTACAAAACAGAACAGAGTCACACGTTTAGAAAACACACTATGGCTGCTTAACGGGAAAGGTGGGGTGGGGTGATGCATAAAACAAGGGTTTCAAATGAGCTCAGATACCGTTCCATAAACCCAATATGTAATAGAAAGACCTACTCCTTGCTCAGTGAACTGGACTCAACACCCCCTATTCACCGCACAAGAATATATCTGACTAGTAAGAATCTTAAAACCTATGTATTGATATCTCTCTGGAAGTGAGTCAAGTGGCTGTAAAGCCGCATAAACACAGCTGTGAAAAACAGCTAAACCCCATTATAAAAATAAATTACTTTTAAAAACCCGTGAAACAAAGACAGTGAAAGAGAGAGAATTTCTTACAAAATTCGTTCAGGGGCTGTGATGCAACCTGGATTGACCATATCTAGACCCACAGCTGGATGAGACATAAGGGTGGACACTCTCGGGGCTGAGAGGTTTGGTGAGGTTGGGGGAGCAAACGCAGAGCCTTTAAAGTAATACTGCCTGTTACCCATCCCATCGGTCCCAAATCTCCAGGTTCAAGGGCATCTTCCTACCTCGAAAACATGCATGAGAAACCCAGAAGGTGGTACACCGTGTGATCGGGAAAGGTTTCTAAAACGCACCTCATTTCTCATCTCCTTGTGCTCGGGTTCGCCATTCCAGCCGCTTTACTAGCAATCTCCCTCCTTGGAGAATCAGCACCTTTAACCTCCCGTTCCGTACAGCTTGCAATTTGTCCTGAGGATGAACGGGAAGAGGGGGAGCCAATGAGAGACTAGCTCTAGGTGTTGGGACAGGCACAGGTCACTCTATTTTCCCATCAGGAAGAAGAATTAACCACAGGCTCAGCGTGCCGCCCGGAAGCAGAATAGGGCCTGAGGCAATCCTGCGCTTTTGCGGCCAGCTCCCAAAAAAGCGAGTTGAAAAATGGAGCTCAGGGGCACTGCAATTCACAAACCTGCAGAGTTATAAATGATAACTCTCGTCCACAAATATATTGAGGGAAGGCAACGAAGAGGATCTGAAAGCAAGGCAGAATTGCAGGAAACAGATTTCAGGAGGTCGATTCGAATCGCCTTTAAAGCACATGAAAAGCGGCAAAACGTCGACAATGATGCCCTTGGCCAAAAAGGGCGTATGCGTTTTTTCCTGAATATATTCAGGAAAAAACGCATACGCCCTTTTTGGCCAACCAAGCAACCTGGAAAGGCAAATCAGCGCTACAAAGAAGTCTCGCTTCCCATCGGTCAAAAGGGCCATGCGGAAAAAAGTGTCAAAACCAGAAATGCAGAACAGGCCATGCAGAAATGGGAGCCTTGCTACGCTGATGGGCGGGATGTAAATTGCCAACAGCCACTCTGGAGAAGTGTACGGTGTGTCCTGAAACATCGAAAAAACACAGCTTAGAGCGCATAGGGCACTTCCACTCATGGGCGTATAAATTGGGAAAACTAAAAATCAGCAAGACACAGGCACCCCAAAGTTTGGGGCTGCTCTGT